>NC_091984.1:27448113-27640613 GCF_044704955.1 Pristiophorus japonicus | reverse complement strand
AATGGGCCCGCAGCCAGTTAAAGGGACCATGCACGGAAAAAAGTAAGAGGGAACATTATTCAGGGCATAGGATACTTAGTAAACCCATCAGTCTCAGAATAAGGGGCCAGCCATTTAAAACTGAGATGAGGAGGAATTTCTTCTCTCAAGAGGATTGTAAATCTGTGGAATTCTCTGCCCCTGAGAGCTGTGGAGGCTGGGTCATTGAATATATTTAAGGCGGAGATGGGCAGATTTTTGAGAAATAATGGAATAAAGGGTTATGGGGAGCGGGCAGGGAAGTGAAGCTGAGTCCACGGCCAGATCAGCCATGATCTTATTAAATGGCGGAGCAGGCTCGAGGGGCCAGGTAGTCTACTTCTGTTTCTATTTCTTATGTTCTTATGTTCTTAAAAGCTTGTAAAATTAGGGCTTTTGGTTCATGGGTGACCTCGTAATGGTCTCAAAATTTTGAAGGTTTATATGAGCTAAGTAGTGATAAGATTATTTGCACTGGTCAATGAGGTGTCAGAGCGCAAAAAGAATCAATGGTTCGAAGTTAAAAACCATTCTTTACACATAAGGTGGTTAAAATGTGAAATTCTCTGCTACAAACCATTGTTAAATCACTTATTTTCAAACAGAATAGATAGTTGCTTGAAAAAGAGGAATATTAAACAGTATAGGGAGTAGCAAGTGGGATTCGACAAGTAAATGAGGTCATCCAAAACTCAGCTGTACGTGTCCTTACATGTACCAAGTCCTGTTCACCCATCACCCCTGTGCTCACTGACCTACACTGGCTTCCGGTTAAGCAACACCTCTATTTAAACATTCTCATTCTTATTTTCAAATCCCTCCATGGCCTTGCCCCTCCCTATCTCTGAAATTTCCTTCAGCCCCACAACTCCACCCTCCCCGAGATATATGCACTCCTCTAGTTCTTGAGCATCCCTGATTATAATCGCTCAACCATCGGTGGCTGTGCTTTCCGTTGCCTAGGCCCCAAGCTCTGGAATTCCCTGCCTACTCCTCTACGCCTCTCTACCTTTCTTTCCTCCTTTAAGACACTCCTTAAAACCTACCTCTTTGACCAAGTTTTATCTGCCCAAATTTCTCCTCATGTGGCTCGGTGTCACGTGTTTTCATCTTATAACACTCCTGTGAAGCGCCTTGGGACGTTTTACTTCGTTAAAGGTGCTATATAAATCCAAGTTCTTGTTGTAATGAACTGCATGGTCTGTTCCTACATACTGTAACATTTTATGATTCTGAAATTTACAATCAACATCTTCTAAAGCTTCCACTCAAGGATTTAGGTCCATCTTGATTTCAGATCAGTGACTGGGTGGGGGGGGGGGGGGGCTTTGTATGAAAAGATTCAGAGTATGGGGAAATGATACGCTAACTTAGAACTGCTGGGGCTGCAGGCTTTAAGAGTAAAAGCCTCAAACTCAGAATTCTTCCAACGGTTTAAAAATGCAAGCAGCTAGAAGCAGGCATGAAGGTATCGACAACCCATCCGTAATTCATTCTCAAACTCCAGCCTTCTCCCGCTCCCAGTTTGGTACCTTCCCGTCACGCTCATTTCCAAACTTGGCCGGGTCCAGCAGAGAGCAGCTGGAGGTGCCAAGGCACCAGCGCTGTTCGAGGAAGAGGACAGAACTGCAGCGCTCTTTAAATCAGGGCAAGTAAGCGAGTGGACCGAGGGAGGCGCATCGAGAGGAGGAGTCTTACAGCCGGAATGGACCCACCCCACCCTGCTCTTCTCAAACATCCGAAGATTTAGTCCAAACTACTCTCAGCACATTTGGCCCAGCTCGTATCAATCTCCAACTAACCCATCGAATCTTTCTCTCATCGCTCAGCCACACCCACTCAAATCTCTTGGGACATTTTTAGTTCCTTGGGGGGGAAAACATTGCGATTTTTTTTCCACTTTAGCTTGTAGTCAACACTTGCATGGCAAATAAAAAGCCCCAACTCTCCGCCACATCCTGCAGCTTTAGAAATGATCATGGCACAAAGCGATAGCACTTTATGTGAGTTAGGGGAACCCAATCTGCACCGATTGTATCTATTACAGTCTGCACCCAGTGAGTGTCTGCACCGATTGTAGTCTATTACAATCTGCACCGAGTGCGAGTGTGCACCGATTGTAGTCTATTACAGTCTGCACCCAGTGTCTGCACCGATTGTAGTCTATTACAGTCTGCACCCAGTGTCTGCACCGATTGTAGTCTATTACAGTCTGCACCCAGTGTCTGCACCGATTGTAGTCTATTACAGTCTGCACCCAGTGTCTGCACCGATTGTAGTCTATTACAGTCTGCACCCAGTGTCTGCACCGATTGCAGTCTATTACAGTTTACACAGTGTTAGTGTCCGCACCGATTGTAATCTATTACAGTCCGCACCGAGCTACAAATCTGCTGGTTGTAATCTATCTATCGCCTTTCTTATTCGTAATCCGCCTCCATTAAGCAGTGAACTTGAAAGCACTACTTTGCAAGCGACCAGTGCCCCTCCCAGAACAACTCGAGAAAGTTTCCCATATCTCTTAAAGCACACACAAAATGGAGATTGCAGTCAATCACACCTATCGCTCCAAGTACAACGGGAGCGGAGCATCAGACATTTCATACTCAAACATTTCACAATTGCAACCAAAAGAGCACGGGGGCCATTTTCCAACCGACTCATTGTCTGCTTTTAAAGTCAGTCTGGAATTTGCACCAAGTGCAATGTTCTCCAAAACAAGGGAGCACTGGTGACTCCTTCCCCCAACTGAAATCGTTCATTTATCAAAAGTAGACCCAGCCCCTTCCCCAGCCATTGCAGAATCCAATGTATTTTTAAATGTAATCCATCCCACTTGGGAAAGTAAGAGCTGTCAGGAAATTGAGTGAAACTGACACAATCCGTTCGACAGGGGGAAACACAAAGCAATCAGCATCAGTAAAACAAACTAACGGTGGAAGTGTAGTCCTTACCAAGTGGGGTACGGGGTCAGGATCCGGTTTCAGAAGTTATATCAAGTGCAGATGCTGAATTCTGGACTCCGACTGTTCGGGTTCGCCTTCACTCGGGCTTTTTTATCAAAAGGGAGTGGAAACCACAACTGCAATCCTATTGGCCAATGTTCAGCTAATGGCTTTATTTCAATATGCTAATTCTCAGCTTGCCAGCTCTTTGATCCAGCTCTTCCATCCCTCAAAGAATGAAAACAGGGCAAAAAAATAAAGCAAATAAAAACCATTTTAATGCTACTACTAATCTAATTTTCCTCCAACAAATTGTCACATGGGGGCTTCATTATGCAGGGTGGGGGAAGGGATGTTGGTCATGATTCAAGTAACATTCAAACTACAGCAACAACTTGCATTGATTTAACACTTTTAAAGCTGAAGAAAATGTCCTGTGGTGCTTTGTAGAAAGAAAAACTTGCATTTATATAGCATCTTTCACGATCACCAGACATGGCAAAGTGCTTTACAAGTAATGACGTCCTTTTGGAGTGTAGTCACTGTTGTAATGTGGGAAATGCAGCAGCCAATTTGTGCACAGCAAGCTCCCACAAATAGCAATGTGATCAGGACCAGATAATCTGTTCCAGGCGTGAAGTAAAGAAATGGGCACCCAGCCAAGGAAAGAGAGATTAGGAGGAGCCACAAAAATCTTGGGTTTTAAAGAGGGTCTTAAAAGAGGAGAGGGAGGAAATTCCATAGAGTGGGATCGGGACAGCTGAAGGGACAGCAGTCAACACTGGGGCAAATCGGAGGTAGAAAGGCACAAGTGGCCTGAGCCAGGAGAACTAACAATTGGGGCAGTTTGCAGGACTGAAGGAGGCTACAGAGATGCTTAAGGAGGAGTGAGGTTATGGAGGGATTTAAACGTGAGGATGAGGATTTTAAATCTGAGGCTTTCAATTCAGTGAATAGTTTAAACCTGGTCCGAACACTGCATTGATCTGCAAGCAAGCTGAAGATTAGCAGCCTCAGGAGAAGGTTGGGGGTAATATATTAGCATGGATAGAGGATTGGCTAATTAACAGAAAACAGAGAGTCGGAATAAATGGTTCATTCTCGGGTTGGCAACTAGTGGGGTGTCACAGGGATCAGTGTTGCGATCCCAACTATTTACAATCTATATTAACGACTTGGAAGAAGGGACCGATTGTAAGGTAGCCAAGTTTGCTGATGATACAAAGATGGGAGAAAAAGCAATGTGTAAGGAGGACACAAAAAATCTGCAAAAGGACATAGCCAGACTAAGTGAATGAGCAAAAATTTGGCAGATGGAGTATAATTTAGGAAAGTGTGAGGTCGTGCACTTTGGCAGAAAAAAATCAAAGAGCAAGTTATTATTTAAATGGAGAAAAATTACAAAGTGCTGCAGTACAGCAGGAGTGTATAAGGGATGGTTTTCTAGACCAACATGTCGAGGAACCAACTAGAGAGCAGGCCATCCTAGACTGGGTCTTATGTAATGAGAGAGGATTAATTAGCAATTTGGTCGTGTGGGGCCCCTTGGGGAAGAGTGACCATAATATGGTAGAATTCTTCATTAAGATGGGGAGTGACACAGTTAATTCAGAGACTAGGGTCCTGAGCTTAAAGAAAGGAAACTTCGACGGTATGAAATGTGAATTGGCTAGGATAGACTGGAGAATGGTACTTAAAGGGTTGATGGTGGATAAGCAATGGCAGACATTTAAATATACATCCCTGTGTGGCGTAAGAATAAAAAAGGGAAGGTGGCTCAACCGTAGCTAACAAGGGAAATTAGGGAAAGTGTTAAATCCAAGGAAGAGGCATATAAATTGGCCAGAAAAAGCAGCAAACCTGAGGACTGGGAGAAACTTAGAATTCAGCAGAGGAGGACTAAGGTTGCAGGGAACATAAAAACTGACTGCAAAAGCTTCTTTAGATATGTAAAGAGAAAAAGATTAGTGAAGACTAATGTAGGTCCCTTGCAGTCAGAATCAGGGGAATTCATAATGGGGAACAAGGAAATGGCAGACCAATTGAACAAATACTTCAGTTTTGTCTTCACTAAAGAAGACACGAACAACCTCCCGAAAATGCTAGGCGACCGAGGGTCTACCGAGAAGGGGGAACTGAGGGAAATCCTTATTAGTCAGGAAATGGTGGTAGGGAAATTGAAGGAACTGAAGGCTGATAATTCCCCAGGACCTGATAGTCTGAATCCCAGAATACGTAATAAAGTGGCCCTAGAAATAGTAGCTGCATTGGTGGTCATTTTCCGACATTCCATGGAATCTGGTTCAGTTCCTATGGATTGGAGGGTAGCTAATGTAACCCCACTTTTTAAAAAAAGAGGGAGCGAGAAAACAGGGAATTATAGACCGGTTAGCCTGACATCAGTGGTGGAGAAAATGCTGGAATCAATTATTAAAGATGTAATAGCAGCACATTTGGAAAGCAATGACAGGATCAGTCCCAGTCAGCATGGATTTATGAAAGGGAAATCATGCTTGACAAATCTTCTAGAGTTTTTTTTGAGGATAGAACTAGTAGAGTGGATAAGGGAGAACCAGTGGATGTGGTGTATTTGGACTTTCAAAAGGCTTTTGACAAGGTCCCACACAAGAGATTAGTATGCAAAGTTAAGGCACATGGTATTGGGGGTAATGCATTGACGTGGATAGAGAACTGGTTGGCAGACAGGAAGCAAAGAGTCGGAATAAACGGGTCCTTTTCAGAATGGCAGGCAGTGCTAGTGGGGTGCCACAGGGTTCAGTGCTGGGACCCCAGCTATTTACAATATACATTAATGATTTGGATGAAGGAATTGAATGTAATATCTCCAAGTTTGCAGATGACAATAAACTGGGTGGTGGTGTGAGCTGTGAGGAGGATGCTAAGAGGTTGCAGGGTGATTTGGACAGGCTAGGTGAGTGGGCAAATGCATGGCAGATGCAGTATAATGTGGATAAATGTGAGGTTACCCATTTTGGTGGCAAAAACAGAAAGGCAGATTATTATCTGAATGGTGACAGATTAGTAAAAGGGGAGGTGCAACGAGACCTGGGTGTCATGGTACATCAGTCATTGAAAGTAGGCATACCGGTACAGCAGGCAGTAAAGAAAGAAAATGGCATGCTGGCCTTCATACCGAGGGGATTTGAGTATAGGAGCGGGGAGGTCTTACTGCAGTTGTACAGGGCCTTGGTGAGTCCACACCTTGAGTATTGTGTGCAGTTTTGGTCTACTAATCTGAGGAAGAACATTCTTGCTATTGAGGGAGTACAGCGAAGGTTCACCAGACTGATTTCCGGGATGATAGGACTGACATATGAAGAAAAATTGGACCGACTAGGCTTATATTCACTGGAATTTAGAAGAATGAGAGGCGATCTCATAGAAACATAAAATTTTGATGGGATTGGACAGGTTAGATGCAGGAAGAATGTTTCCGATGTTGGGGAAATCCAGAACCGGGTTCACAGTCTAAGGATAAGGGGTAAGCCATTTAGGACCGAGATGAGGAGAAACCTCTTCACTCGGAGAATTGTGAACCTGTGGAATTCTCTACCACAGAAAGTTGTTGAAGCCAGTTCATTAGATATATTCAAAAGGAAGTTAGATGTGGCCCTTACAGCTAAAGGGATCAAGGGGTATAGAGGGAAAGCAGGAATGAGGTACTGAAGTTGCATGATCAGCCATGATCAAATTGAATGGTGGTGCAGGCTCGAAGGGCCGAATGGCCTACTCCTGCATTTACTTTCTATGTTTCTATGTATCTATGACCTGGGGGTACTTGTGCATCAAACATAAAAGATTAGTATGCAGGTACAGCAAGTGATCAGGAAGGCCAATGGAATCTTGGCCTTTATTGCAAAGGGGATGGAGTATAAAAGCAGGGAAGTCTTGCTACAGTTATACAGGATATTGGTGAGGCCACACCTGGAATACTGCGTGCAGTTTTGGTTTCCATATTTACGAAAGGATATACTTGTTTTGGAGGCAGTTCAGCAAAGGTTCACTAGGTTGATTCCAGAGATGAGGGGGTTGACTTATGAGGAAAAGTTGGGTAGATTGGCTCTCTACTCATTGGAATTCAGAAGAATGAGAGGTGATCTTATCGAAACGTATAAGATTATGAGGGGGCTTGACAAGGTGGATGCAGAGAGGATGTTTCCACTGATAGGGGAGATTAGAACTAGGGGGCATAATCTTAGAATAAGGGGCCACCCATTTAAAACTGAGATGAGGAGGAATTTCTTTTCTCAGAGGGCTGTTAATCTGTGGAAGCCGGGACATTGAATAAATTTAAGACAGAGATAGACAGCTTCTTAGCCGATAAGGGATTAAGGGGTTATGGGGAGTGGGCAGGGAAGTGGACCTGAGTCCATGATCGGATCAGCCATGATCGTATTAAATGGCGGAGCAGGGCTCGAGGGGCCATATGGCCTACTCCTGCTCCTATTTCTTAGGTTCTTATGTATTTGTAATGTATGCACCTGTGATTATGCTCACACGTTTGTAGAGCTGTTGCATTGTGAGTGGTATAGCCAGTCATGTGAAGTTCACAAAACTCAATAAAAGCCCAATCAGTTGGGTCTAGGTCATCCATGATGAGGTATGCAGTTGTGAGCCTAGTGGATGAATTGGTAATGTGTCGTGTGATTGTTAAACCTTTGTTAATAAACCAACGAGTTCTTAACAGCAAAGTGTTGCTGTTAATTATTAAGCAAAGAACCCATGAAGCAAATACATTACAGTATTCTCTTTTCAGGCAGGCAGTTGACCAGTGGCAGACAGTTGAGGCCTGGGTTAAAGTAGCCTTGGCCTACGCTGCTGAGAACAGCCTGGTTTGGCACTCGTCTTGCCGCCCACCCGATTCCCGCTCCTGGTTAAAATCAGGTCTATAACGTTCTGTTTTGAATATTACAGCATTGCTTGGCAAATTTAACCTATTGTGGTTTATAGAGTGAGCTAGAAGGTAGCATTTGTGTTCTTCCTCTTTAAGCTTATATCTTGGACAGTATTAATGTAACACGTATAACTTATTTGCAAAGGTTTAACTGCTGAACCAAAACAGTTCTGTCCTTCTCTGCAGTGTGCTGGTTCCAGTCCCTGGGGTAGATCTCTATATAGGATTACATCGGATATACGGCACAGAAACAGGCCATTCGGTCCAAGCAGTCCATGCCGGTGTTTATGCTCATCTCAAGCCTCCTCCTGTCTTTCCTCATTGAACTCTATCAGCATAACCCTCTATTCCCTTCTCCCTCATATGCTTATCTAAGTGCCCCTTAATTGTATCTATACTATTCGCTTCAACTATTTTCTGCAGTAGCGAGTTCCACATTCTCACCAAACCTTTCTTCAGCAAACCATCTGTAGTCTTCCTTCTTGGTTCACTAGCAGTGTTATTCCAACATCAAGTGAACACAATCCACATATTTATAAATTATACTGCACTTCTTTAACAGTCACATCAAATCTCTGTGAACTATACTTGAAAACAATCTCGACTGGATAACAATCTAATATTCTTATTTACAGACTTTGTTCTTTTTCAAACTTCTGCCTTTCACTATTCAAACTTTGGCAATATAAAATCTAATCTAGAACTTTCCCTTTATCCTCTTATCAAGATGACAATAGCACTCCAGACAAATTGATTAATCAATTACTCACCACCATGGTGGGAGTTTCTACTAGACCATAGAAACATAGAAACATAGAAAATAAGTGCAGGAGTAGGCCATTCGGCCCTTCTAGCCTGCACCGCCATTCAATGAGTTCATGGCTGAACATTCAACTTCAGTACCCCATTCCTGCTTTCTCGCCATACCCCTTGATCCCCCTAGTAGTAAGGACCTCATCTAACTCCTTTTTGAATATATTTAGTGAATTGGCCTCAACAACTTTCTGTGGTAGAGAATTCCACAGGTTCACCACTCTCTGGGTGAAGAAGTTCCTCCGCATCTCGGTCCTAAATGGCTTACCCCTTATCCTTAGACTGTGACCTCTGGTTCTGGACTTCCCCAACATTGGGAACATTCTTCCTGCATCTAACCTGTCTAACCCCGTCAGAATTTTAAATGTTTCTATGAGATCCCCTCTCATTCTTCTGAACTCCAGTGAATACAAGCCCAGTTGATCCAGTCTTTCTTGATAGGTCAGTCCCGCCATCCCGGGAATCAGTCTGGTGAACCTTCGCTGCACTCCCTCAATAGCAAGAATGTCCTTCCTCAGGTTAGGAGACCAAAACTGTACACAATACTCCAGGTGTGGCCTCACCAATGCCCTGTACAACTGTAGCAACACCTCCCTGCCCCTGTACTCAAATCCCCTTGCTATGAAGGCCAACATGCCATTTGCTTTCTTAACCGCTTGCTGCACCTGCATGCCAACCTTCAATGACTGATGTACCATGACACCCAGGTCTCTTTGCACCTCCCCTTTTCCAAATCTGTCACCATTCAGATAATAGTCTGTCTCTCTGTTTTTACCACCAAAGTGGATAACCTCACATTTATCCACATTATACTTCATCTGCCATGCATTTGCCCACTCACCTAACCTATCCAAGTCGCTCTGCAGCCTCACAGCATCCTCCTCGCAGCTCACACTGCCACCCAACTTAATGTCATCCGCAAATTTGGAGATACTACATTTAATCCCCTCATCTAAATCATTAATGTACAGTGTAAACAGCTGGGGCCCCAGCACAGAACCTTGCGGTACCCCACTAGTCACTGCCTGCCATTCTGAAAAGTACCCATTTACTCCTACTCTTTGCTTCCTGTCTGACAACCAGTTCTCAATCCATGTCAGCACACTACCCCAATCCCATGTGCTCTAACTTTGCACATTAATCTCTTGTGTGGGACCTTGTCGAAAGCCTTCTGAAAGTCCAAATATACCACATCGACTGGTTCTCCCTTGTCCACTCTACTGGAAACATCCTCAAAATGTTCCAGAAGATTTGTCAAGCATGATTTCCCTTTCACAAATGTACTTGTTTCTACATTAATCAAATGTACTTGTCCAAATAATTTTAGCACTTAGCATATTATTGTTAATAAACGTGGCTCCAAAACCTTTTCCTTTAATGAATATTTGGGCATATAAAGAGAGAGAAGCAAAAGTCTGCAACCTTTCTGGTGTACTCCTGCTGTAACGGCTGTTGCCAGAAAGGCCAGAAATGAGGCCCGGATTTGGATATGCAGAGTCACATCCTTACGTCAGGGTTTCCGTTGTCCTTGTAAGGTGGAACCTCCAACCATCCCTTGAAAGACCAGTGGTGTTTGAGGTAGCGGGTCCAAAGGTAAGGACCCCAACACCTAGAGTTTGTGAGACCTGGCTATCAGAGGTGTTTCATTGGTGGCGCTATATGAGACCAGGCCCCTCCCCTGGCTGATTTTAGTTACAATTCCTGGCCCTCTGGGAAAGATGGGAACCCAACATGTATCCTGGTGCAGGCACCATCCAGGGACGTTGAAATTAGGTGACGTCTCTGTCATGTAACCCATGTATAAGCTGACCCAAGTTGTACACCTTGAGAACATTGACCACAAGGGGCGAACTTGTGGGAGACACTCCTAACATGGACTTTCAGGTATAAAAGGGGAAGCTCCACCCACCTTCATCACTTGAGATCTTGGTAATAAAGATAACTGGTCACAGAGTGACCTTCTCTCAAGTATGGGCCTCGTGTGCATTTATACTGTATAGTAAGGTCATATCATTGGCGATGAGAAACTGTGATTTAAACCACGCGAGCATGGCCACTATCAGCACAGAAGAGAGGTACTGTGTTGGTGATGATTGGAACGACTTTATTGAGAGACTACAGCAAAGTTTTGTCACTAAGGAATGGTTGGGACAGGATTCAGCCGACAAACGCAGGGCTCATCTCCTGACGGTTTGTGGGTCCAGGACATACTCCCTGATGAAGGACCTTCTAGCGCCAGAGAAGCCGGCGGACAAGACGTTCGAAGAGCTCAGTAAGTTGATCGGGGAACACCATAAACTGGCGAGCAGCATGCACATGGCGAGACACCGGTTTTACACACACCGGCGACGAGAAGCACAAAGCGTTCCAGACTTCGTGGCAGATCTCCGGCGACTGGCGAGCCTATGTAAGTTCCCAGATGCATGCAGAGCGGAGATGCTGCAAGACTTTTTTTATTGAGGGCATCGGGCACGCTGGGGTTTTCAGGAAACTGATTGAGATCAAAGACTTGACCTTGGAAGTGGCGGCTCTGATAGCCCAGACATTTATCTCAGAGGAGGAAGAGATCAGAATGATGTATGACAAAAATCTTGGCTCAAATGCGGCAAACGACCAGGGAGTCAACATTGTTAACGTGGCACACAATTCTCTAGGCAGTCAAGGGCAATCGGACATGCCCCAGCATGTAGTCGAACCCAAAGGGGGAGTTCAACAGAGACAATGGCTAGCTGAACGGCGATTCATGTCATCGCAATGGACAATGCGGCCAGTAATGGGGCCATCAACACCGTTAATGGTGCGCTCAAGGACAGTTACAGAGACAGTCAGAGACGATCGACTGATAATGGACCTTTTGTTTCCAACAACGGGGCCTCCAGCTCACGCTGAAGGTGTGGAGGCAAACACCCAGCCAGAGCTTGTAGGTATCAGCAATATACCTGCAGAAACTGCAACGTCAGCGGTCACTTGGCGCGTATGTGCAGGAAGCCTGCAGCCAGGTTGATGTACGAGGAGGACGGGCCTGATGTAAGCCCTACGAGGCCAAATGAATACTGGGGGAAATCGCTGGAAGCTGAAGTTCAGTGAATTCATGTGGAGCACAAATACAGTTCATATACCAGGACGCCACCGATAATGATGAAAGTGCTCCCCAATGGCATCCCAGTATTAATGGAGCCAGACACGGGGGCCAGCCAGTCTCCCTGATGAGTATCAAACAGTTCGAAAGGTTGTGGGTGTCCAAGCCAGGAGGCCAAAATTATTTCCGATTGACGCACAACTACGGACATATACAAAGGAGATCATTCCAGTGCTAGGCAGCGCCACGGTAGTCGTGACCCACAAAGACTCAGAGAACAGGTTGCCACTCTGGATTGTCCCGGGGGACGGTCCCGCACTACTGGGGAGGAGTTGGCTTGCGGTTATGAACTGGAAATTGGCGATGTCAATGCATTTTCTTCTGTGGAGCAAGTATCATGCTCACAGGTCCTGGACAATTTTTGACTCATTACTTTAACCCGGCATCAGCACTTTCATGGGGGCCAAGGTAGTGATTCACATAAACCCGGACGCCAGGCCAGTACACCACAAGGCCAGAGCGGTGCCGTACGTGATGCGGGAAAAGATAGCATGCAATTTGGACCGCCTGCTGAGGGAAGGCATCATCTCGGCAGTCAAATTCAGTTACTGGGCGAGCCCGATCATGCCAGTGCACAAGGCGGATGGGTCGGTCAGGATATGTGGCGATTACAAGGCCACCATCAACCGGGTGTCACTCCAAGACCAGTACCTGCTACTGAGAGCGGAGGACCTTTTTGTGACGCTATCCGGTGGCAAACTTTTTTCAAAATTGGACCTGACCTCAGCTTACATGACCCAGGAGCTGGCGAGTGAGTCGAAGAAGCTGACCACCATCACGACACACAAGGGGTTGTTTGAGTACAACAGATGTCGGTTCGGGAATTGTTTGGCCGTCGCGATCTTCCAACAAAATATGGAAAGCCTTCTCAAGTCGATTCCAAGGACGGTGGTTTTTCAAGACGACATCCTCATCACGAGTCGCGATACTGAAGAACACCCCCACAACCTGGAGAAGGTGCTACGCAGACTGGACCTGGTAGGGCTGCGACTGAAAAAGGCGAAGTGCGTCTTCTTAGCTCCAGAGGTAGAATTCCTGGGGAGGAGGGTAGCAGCAGACGGGATCAGACCTACTGCGTCCAAAACGGAAGCGATCCAGAGAGCACCCAGACCCCGTAACACGACGGAGCTGCGTTCGTTCCTAAGGCTCCTGAACTATTTTGGTAACTTTCTTCCCAAATTGAGCATGCTGTTAGAGCCGCTACACGTGTTCCTATGCAAAGGTCGCGATTGGGTCTGGGGGGACAGCCAGAAAGGGCTTTTGACAGAGCACCCAATTTGTTATGCTCCAACAAACTGTTAACGTTGTATGACCCGTGTAAGAAACTTGTTTCAACGTGCGATGCGTCGTCCAATGGGGTTGGGTGTGTGTTGCAGCATGTGAAGGCCAATGGTCAGTTACAGCCGGTAGCTTATGCCTCCAGACGTCTGTCTTAGGCAGAAAGGGGCTGTGGGATGGTAGAAAGGGAAGCGCTAGCATGTGTATATGCAGTAAAAAAAATGCACCAGTACCTGTTTGGCAGGAAATTTGAGCTGGAGACAGATCACAAACCCCTAACGTCCCTTTTGGCTGACAACAAGGCCATGAATGTGAATGCGTCGGCCCGCATACAGAGGTGGGCACTCACGTTAGCCGCCTATGGCTATACAATTCGGCACAGACCGGGCACTGAAAAGTGCGCCGATGCACTTAGCAAGCTCTCACTAGCCACCACCGAGGGGGCAACCGAGCATGCTGCTGAGATGGTCATGGCTGTTGAAGCTTTCGAAAGCGAAGGCTCACCCGTGACAGCCCGTCAGATCAAAGTCTGGACAAATAGAGACCCGCTACTGTCTTTAGTCAAGAAATGTGTCCTGAATGGGGACTGGGCAGCCACGTACGGGGCATGCCCTGAGGAATTTAAACCATTTCACAGGCACATGGATGAACTCTCGATTCAGGCCAATTGCCTACTATGGGGAAACCAAGTAGTCCTGCCCTAGATGGGCAGAGAGGCGTTCATCCGAGAACTCCACAATGAGCACCCGGGCATTGTCATGATGAAGGCAATTGCCAGGTCACAGGTTTGGTGGCCAGGGATAGATGCAGACCTGGAACTTTGTGTTCGCAGGTGCAACACGTATGCCCAGCTGGGCAATGCGCCCAGGGAAGACTCCCTTAGCCCCTGGTCCTGGCCCGCCAAGCCATGGTCACGCATCCATGTGGACTACGCAGGTCCTTTCATGGGAAAAATGTTTTTGGTTGTAGTAGACGCCTACTCCAAATGGATCGAGTGTGACATTCTCAATTCAAGCACATCCTCTGCCACGATAGAAAGTCTACGGACAATGTTCGCCGCCCATGGTCTACCGGACATCTTGGTCAGCGACAATGGCCCGTGCTTTACAAGCATTGAATTCCAGGACCTCATGGCAGGAAATGGTATCAACCATGTCAGAACGGCACCGTTCAAGCCGGCCTCAAACGGCCAGGCGGAACGAGCAGTGCAGATAATCAAACAGGGGATGCTCAGAATCCAAGGGGGTTCCCTACAAAGCCGCTTATCACGCCTCCTGTTGGCCAATAGATCCCGAACACACTCGCTCACAGGGGTTCCACCCGCAGGGCTGCTAATGAAAAGGACGCTTAAAGCCAAGTTATCCCTTATACACCCCACCATGAAAGAAATTGTTGAGAGCAGGCGCCAGTCACAATGTGATTACCATGACGGAATGCGAGGGCGCGATGTATTGATGTCAATGACCCTGTCTTTGTCCTCAACTACACTGCAGGGCCCAAATGGCTTGCAGGCACTGTGATTGTCAAAGAAGGGAATAGGGTTTTGGTCGTTAAACTTACCAATGGACAAATCTGCCGCAAACACGTGGATCAAACTAAAAGGAGGTTCAGCAACCCCATAGAAGAAGCAGAGGAAGAACACCACGTAGAGTTTACTCCACCACAGGTGACCGAACACCGGAACCAAGTGGAGGAGAGCCCAGTCACTGTGGGCAGTACGGACAGGCCTGAGGCATCGCAAACAGCAGACACTCAGGCCAGCGTCCAACAACCGGAACCCTAATTCAGGCGCTCTACAAGGGAGCGTAAACCACCAGAGAGACCTAACCCGTGATCCCAATAAGACTTTGTGGGGGGAGGTGATGTCATGTATTCAACTATCATTGTAACCCATGTATAAGCTGACCTAAGTTGTATACCTTGAGAACATTGACCACAAGGGGCGAACTTGTGGGAGACACTCCTAACCTGGACTTTCAGGTAAAAAGGGGAAGTTCCACCCACCTTCATCACTTGAGGTCTTGGTAATAAAGGTAACTGGTCACAGAGTGACCTTCTCTCAAGTATGGGCCTTGTGTGCATTTATACTGTATAGTAAGAACATATCAGTCTTCCTGATCCTATGATCTCTGACAAGGGCTGTGCTGGAAGTCAACAGTAGGCAGATCCTGGCACTTGTGCGGTGATGTGCCTCTCCACCCAGAGAACTTCAGTGCAGGTTCTTTTTCTGATTGAATTCCTACTCATCAAAGAGTCTCCAGGAGCAACTATTTGACCAAGAGTTAGATCGTACCGGAATATGTATAGAGACATTAATCCCACAATGATAGCTTGACCACACCTTTTCCTGCAACAAGAGAATAAAGTGAGTGGCTGGTAAAGCACTAAGCGCCACAGATTATAAAGTACCTCAGGTTTGATAACCGGTCTGTGCTGTATTATCTGATCTCAGCTGAGACAGCAAGAAAGAAAAAAGACAGATTGATATAGCACCTACCATGACCACCGGACGTCTCAAAGCACTTTGCAGCCAATGGAGTACTTTTAGAGCGTAGTCACTGTTGTAATGTAGGAAGCGTGGCAGCCAATGTGCGCACAAGCAAGTTCCACAAACAACAATGTGATAATGACCAAATGCATGGCAGATGCAGTATAATGTGGATAAATGTGAGGTTATCCACTTTGATGGCAAAAACACGAAGGCAGAATATTATCTGAATGGCGGCAGATTAGGAAAAGGGGAGGTGCAATGAGACCTGGGTGTCATGGTACATCAGTCATTGAAAGTTGGCATGCAGGTACAGCAGGCGGTGAAGAAGGTATGTTGGCCTTCATAGCTAGGGAATTTGAGTATAGGAGCAGGGAGGTCTTACTGCAGTTGTACAGGGCCTTAGTGAGGCCTCACTTGGAATATTGTGTTCAGTTTTGGTCTCCTAATCTGAGGAAGGACATTCTTGCTATTGAGGGAGTGCAGCGCAGGTTCACCAGACTGATTCCCGGGATGGCAGGACTGATATATGATGAGAGACTGGATCGTCTGGGCCAGTATTCACTGGAGTTTAGAAGGATGAGAGGGGATCTCATAGAAATATATAAAATTCTGACGGGACTGGACAGGTTAGATGCAGGAAGAATGTTCCCAATGTTGGGGAAGTCTAGAACCAGGGGACACAGTCTAAGGATAAGGTGTACGCCATTTAGGACTGAGATGAGGAGAAACTTCTTCACTCAGAGAGTTGTTAACCTGTGGAATTCCCTACCGCAGAGAGTTGTTGATGCCAGTTCATTGGATATATTCAAGAGGGAGTTAGGTATGGCCCTTACGGCTAAAGGGATCAAGGGGTATGGAGAGAAAGCAGAAAAGGGGTACTGAGGTGAATGATCAGCCATGATCTTATTGAATGGTGGTGCAGGCTCGAATGGCCTACTCCTGCACCTATTTTCTATGTTTCTATAATCTGTTTTTTTGTTATGTTGATTGAGGGATAAATATTGGCCAGGACACTGGGGATAACTCCTCTGCTCTTCTTTGAAATAGTGCCATGGGATCTTTTCCATCCTCTTGAGAGAGCAGACGGGATCTCGGTTTAACGTCTCATCCAAAAGACGGCACCTCCGACAGTGCAGCACTCCCTCAGCACTGCACTGGAGCTTCAGCTTAGTTTGTGGTGCTCTAGTCCTTGGAGTGGGACTTGAACCCACAACCTTCTGACTCAGAGGCAAGTGTGCTATCCATTGAGCCACAGCTGACACTTACAATTGTGTTCAGTGATCTGGGCTATGGAGCAGGAACAAAATCAGCTGGGATTCCCATCCTTGATTGCTATCCCTGCTTAACAATGCACACATGTGCATGTCAGGTTAGAATGGGCCCAGCTACGATGAAGGAACTGTGATATATTTCCAAGTCAGGATGGTGTGTAATTTAGAGGGGAACTTGGAGATGGTGATGTTCCCATGCTCCTGCTGTCCTTGTCCTTCTAGTGGTAGATGTCACGGGTTTGAGAGTTGCTGTCAAAGAATCCTTGGTGAGTTGCTGCAGTGCATCTTGTAGATGGTACACACTGCAGTCACGGTGCGCCGGTGGCGGAGGGAGTGAATGTTTAAGGTGGTGGATGGGGTGTCAATCAAGCGGGCTGCTTTGTTTTGGATTGTGTTGAGCTTTTTGAGCATTGTTGGAATTGCATCCATCCAGTCAAGTAGAGAATATTCCATCACACTCCTGACGTCTGACTTATAGATGGTGGAAAGGCTTTGGGGAGTCAGGAAGATACCCAGGATACCTACAGATTTTAAAGTAATTGGTAGGAGATTTAGAGCATGGTGGAGGTATGGAACTCACTGCCTGAAAGGGTGATAGAGGCAGAAACCCTCACCACTTTTAAAAGTACTTGGATATGCATTTGAAGTACCATAAGCTGCAAGGCTACGGACCAAGAGCTGGGAAGTGGGATTAGGCTGGATAGCTCTTTGTCGTCTGTGCTGTAAATTTCTATGATTCTATTGGTTCTATGAATACCCAGACTTGGACCTGCTGTTGTTGCCACTGTATTTATGTGGCTGGTCCAGTTACGCTTCTGGTCAATGGTGACCTCCAGGATATTGATGGTGGAGGATTCGGCAATGGTAATGCCATTGAATATCAAGGGGCGGTGGTTAGGCTCTCGCTTGTAGGAGATAGTCATTGCCTGGCACTTGTGTGGCATGAATGTTACTTGCCACTTATCAGCCCAGGCCTGAATGTCATCCAGGTCTTGCTGCATGCGGGCACAGACTGCTTAATTATCGGAGGAGTTGCGAATGGAACTGAACACTGTGCAATCATCAGCGAACATCCCCACTTCTGACCCTATGATGGAGGGAAGGTCATTGATGAAGCAGCTGAAGATGGTTGGGCCTAGGATACTGCCCTGAGGAAATCCTGTGACGATGTTCTGGGACTGAGATGAGTGACCTCCAACAACCACAACCATCTTCCTCTGTGCTCGATATGACTTCAGCCAGTGGAGAGTTTCCCCTGATTCCCATTGACTTCGATTTTACTCGGGCTCTTTGATGCCGCACTCATCAAATGCTACCTTGTTGTCAGCACTTTCACTTTAAAATTCAGCTCTTTTGTCCATGTTTGGACCAAGGCTGTAATGAGGTCTGGAATCGAGTGTTCCTGGCAGAACCCAAACTGAGCATCGGTGAACAGATTATTGGTGAGTAAGTGCTGTTTGATAGCACTGTCGACGACACTTTCCATCACTTTGCTGATGATTGAGAGTAGACTGATGGGGCTGTGATTGGCCAGATTGGATTTGTCCTGCTTTTTGTGGACTGGACATCCTGGGTAGTTTTTCACATTGTCAGGTAGATGCCAATGTTGTATCTGTCCTGGAATAGCTTGGCCAGAGGTGCAGCTAGTTCTGGAATACAAGTCTTCAGCACAACAACCGAGATGTTATCGGGGGCCCATAGCCTTTGCTGTATCCAGTGCGCTCAGCCGTTTCTTGATATCACATGGAGTGAAGCAAATTGACTGAAGACTGGTTTCTCTGATGGTGGGGACCTCAGGAGGAGGCCGATATGGATCATCCACTCGGCACTTCTGGCTGAAGATGGTTGCAAACGCTTCAGCCTTGTCTTTTGCACTTGCGCGCTGGGCTCTGCCATCATTGAGGATGGGGATATTCATGGAGCCTCCTCCTCTCGTTAGTTGTTTAATTGTCCACCACCATTCACGACTGGATGTGGCAGGACTGCAGATCTTTGATCTGATCCGTTGATTGTGGGATCGCTTAGCTCTGTCTCTAGCATGCTGCTTCCACTGTTTAGCATTCATGTAGTTCTGTGTTGCAGCTTCCCCAGGTTGGCACCTCATTTTTAAGTACGCCTGGTGCTACTCCTGGCATGCTCTTCTACACTCTTCATTGAATCAGGGTTGGTCCTCTGACTTGATGGAGGGATGCGAGTGAGGGAATGGTAGTGAGGGATATGCCGGACTATGAGGTTACAGATTGTGGTGGAAGACAATTCTGCTGCTGCTGATGGCCCACAGCGCCTCACGGATGCCCAGTTTTGAGCTGCTAGATCTGTTCTGAATCTACCCCATTTAGCACGGTGGTAGTGCCACACAACCTGATGGAGGCTGTCCTCAGTGTGAATATGGGACTTCGTCGCCACAAGGACTGTGCGGTGGTCACTGCTACTAATGCTGTAATGGACAGATGCATCTGCGACAGATAGAGTGGTGAGAACGAGATCAAGTAGGTTTTCCTCTCGTGTTGGTCCTCTCACCACCTGACTCAGGCCCAGTTTGGCAGCTATGTCCTTCAGGACTCAGCCAGCTCGGTCAGTAGTGGTGCTACTGAGCCACTCTTCGTGATGAACATTGAAGTTCCCCCAACCCAGAGTACGTTCTGTGCCCTTGCAACCCTCGGTGCTTCTTCCAAGTTGTATTCAACATAAAGGAATACTGATTCATCAGCTGAGGGAGGGCAGTTGGTGGTAATCAGCAGGAGGTTTCCTTGCCCATGCTTAACCTGAAGCCACGAGACTTCATGGGGTCCGGAGTCAATGTTGAGGACTCCCAGGACCACTCTCTCCCGACTGTATACCAAAGTGCCGCCACACCTGGTGGGTCTGTCCTGCAGGTGGGACAGGACATACCGAGGGATGGTGATGGAGGAGTCTTGGACATTGGCAGAAAGGTATGATTCGGTGAGTATGATATGTCAGGCCGTTGCAGACTAGTCTGTGGGACAGATCTCCCAAGTTTGGCCGAAGTCTCCAGATGTTAGTGAGGAGGACTTTTCAGGATCGACTGGGCTGGGTGTGCTGTTGTCATGTCCGAAGCCGGTGCCAAGGTCGATGCCAGGTGATCCGTCTGGCTTTATTCTTATTATTGTTTTTCATAGCAATTTGTTACAACTGAGTGGCTTGCTAGGCCATTTCAGAGAGCAATTAAGAGTCAACCACATTGCTGTGGGTCTGGAGTCACATATACCAGACCAGGTAAGGACAGCACTAATTCCCTAAAGGACATTAGTGGAACAGATGGGTTTTTACAATAATCTGGTCACTATTACTGTTACGAGCTTTTTATTCCAAATTTATTTCATTCACTGAATTTAAATCCCCTGGCTGCCATGGCGGGATCTGAACTCATATCTCTGGATCATAAGTCCAGACCTCTGGATTACAACTCCAGCAACATAACCACTATGCTACTATTCCCTTAATGAATATATTCAAATTGGGGAACAATGATGCAATTGGATCCCCAACGCAATTTAAACGAAGAACTCTCCCGTAAAACCACACCGCAAAGGGATCTGAGGCCAAAAAAGACCGAGAAAGTGAATACACTTTTTCCCCCTACATCACAAAGAAACTTTGTTTCCTCCGCTGCCCATGCTTCTCTCTCCCTCCACCAACTCCCCTCCTCAGCACTTTCCTGAATACGGTGGACCATCCCTTCAGGTCCCCAGTGGTGACCTCCCCCAGCCCGAAATCCCATTCCCACCCACCGGCCAGCTAGCACTTTCTGGCAGGTCCAGACGGGAGACTGACTAAGCTCATACAAATAAGACCTGAGAGTTAAAATTGCACATATCTACTGCTCGTTATGTCATGGGCGAATTAAAATCATAGGGCCCGAGTTGGCGGTCTCGATGTTTTCTGGACCCTCTCCCCTCCGAGCGAGTTTCATCAGGTCCTCATGCCAGTGGGGAGAGAAGACACTGGGGAGTGTCCGCTGGCGTCCACTGGCGTGTGCCAGAGTGCAATGCCCACAAAAGTCCTCCTGCCCGCTGCGTCCCCAGTTTGGTCCAGGCGGTCCTCCAATCCAGCAGCAGAAGAGACCGCCACGTGGAGGCAGGTCTTACCTGAACAGTAAGTATGAAGACATGCAAAAAAAAGTTAGTGCACTTCTTTTAATATAGAAACATAGAAACAAAGAAACAGAGATTGGTGTGCAAAATCAAAGCACCTGGTATTGGGGGTAATGTACTGATGTGGATAGAGAATTGGTTGGCAGATAGGAAGCAGAGGGTCGGGATAAACAGGTCCTTTTCAGAATGGCCGGCAGTGACTAGTGGGGTGCTGCAGGGCTCAGTGCTGGAACCCCAGCTATTTACAATATACATTAATGATTTGGATGAGGGAATTGAGTGTAATATCTCCAAGTTTTCAGATGACACTAAGCTGGGTGGTGGTGTGAGCTGTGAGGAGGACAGGGCTGCAGGGTGACTTGGACAGGTTAGGTGAGTGGGCAAACGAGTGGCAGATGCAGTATAATGTGGATAAATGTGAGGTTATCCACTTTGGTGGCAAAAACATGAAGGCAGAATATTATCTGAATGGCGGCAGATTAGGAAAAGGGGAGGTGCAGCGAGACCTGGGTGTCATGGTACATTAGTCATTGAAAGTTGGCATGCAAGTACAGCAGGCGGTGAAGAAGACAAATGGTATGTTGGCCTTCATAGCTAGGGGATTTGAGTATAGGAGCAGGGAATTCTTACTGCAGTTGTACAGGGCCTTAGTGAGGCCTCACCTGGAATATTGTGTTCAGTTTTGGTCTCCTAATCTGAGAAAGTTCTTGCTATCGAGGGAGTGCAGCGAAGGTTCACCAGACTGATTCCCGGGATGGCAGGACTGACATATGAGGAGAGACTGGATTGATTGGGTCTGTATTCACTGGAGATTAGAAGGATGAGAAGGGATCTCATAGAAACATATAAAATACTGACGGGACTGGACAGATTAGATGCAGGAAGAATGTTCCCGATGTTGGGGAAGTCCAGAACTAGGGGACATAGCATAAGGATAAGGGGTACGCCATTTAGGACTGAGATGAGGAGAAACTTCTTCACTCAGAGAGTTGTTAACCTATGGAATTCCCTACCGCAGAGAGTTGATGATGCCAATTCATTGGATATATTCAAGAGGGAGTTAGATATGGCCCTTACGGCTAAAGGGATCAAGGGGTATGGAGAGAAAGCAGGAAAAGGGGTACTGAGGTGAATGATCAGCCATGAACTTATTGAATGGTGATGCAGGCTCGAAGGGCCGAATGGCCTACTCCTGCACCTATTTTCTATGCTTCTATGTTTCTAAATTTATAGCGCAGAAGGAGGCCATTTCGGCCCATCGAGTCCATGCCGGCTGACAAAGAACCGCATGGCCCTCGGTCAGCAGCCCTAAAGGTTACTATGAGCAATGACGGAACAATGTCGGAAAGGCAAAGAGCACCCAGCCCAATTAGTCCGCCTCACACAACTGCGACACCCCTTATACTGAAACATTCTACACTGCACCCCAACCGGAGCCATGTGATCTCCTGGGAGAGGCAAAAACCAAATAAAAACCCAGGCCAATTTAGGGTAATTCCTCTCTGACCCATCCAGGCGATCGAAACTAGTCTAGGAGATCACCCTGGCTGTATTCTATTCCCTGCAGTACTTACCACTATATCTGCGCTGTCCAACAAAAGGTCATCCAGTCTAATTCCAATTACCAGCTCTAGATCCATAACCCTGCAGGTTACGGCACTTTAAGTGCCCATCCAACCATCTCTTAAAAGTGGTGAGGGTTTCTGTATCCACCACTCTTCCTGGCGTCGAGTTCCTGATCCCCACAACCCTCTGCGTAAAGAAGCCTCCCTCAAAACCTCTCTAAACCTTCCACCGACCACATTAAAACTATGCCCCCTCATAATAGACCCCTCCACCAATGGAAATAGGCCCTTACTCTCCACTATGTCCAGGCCCCTCAATATTTTGTACACCTCAATGAGGTCTCCTTTTAACCTCTTCTGTTCCAATGCGAACAAACCCAGCCTATCCAATCTGTCCTCATAACTAAGATTCTCTATTCCAGGCCGCATCCTCATAAATTTCCTCTGCACCCTCTCTAGTGCAATCACGTCTTTCCTATAATATGACGACCAGAACTGCACGCAGTACTCCAGCTGTGGCCTAACGAAAGTATTATACAATTTAAGCATAACCTCCCTGCTCTTATATTCTATGCCTTGGCCAATAAAGGCAAGCATTCCATATGCCGCCTTAACCATCTTATCCACCTGGCCCACTACTTTCAGGATCTGTGGACAAGCACTCCAAGGTCCCTTTGTTCATCTATACTATTAAATGGCCTACCGCTTAATGTGTGTACCCTTTCCTTATTAGCCCTCCCAAAGTGCATCACTTCACACTTCTCTGAATTAAATTCCATTTGCCACTGCTCTGCTCACCTGACCAGTAGATTGATATCCTCCTGCAGCCCATGACTTCCCTCTTTATTATCAACCACACAGCCAATTTTGGTGTCATCTGCAAACGTCTTAATCATACTCCCTATATTCAAATCTAAATCATTGATATATACCACAAAAAGCAAGGGATCCAGTACTGAGCCCTGCGGAACCCCACTGGAAACATCCTTCCAGTCACAAAAACATCCATCAATCATTACCCTTTGCTTCCTACTTCCAAGCCAATTTTGGATCCAACTTGTCACTTTACCCTGTATCCCATGGGCTTTAACCTCCATGACCAGTCTACCATGTGGGACCTGATCAAAAACCTTGCTAAAGTCCATATATACATCATGCACACTACCCTCATCAACCCTCTTGGTTATCTCCTCAAAAAATTCAATCAGGTTAATCAAACATGATCTTCCCTTAACAAATCCGTGCTGACTGTCCCTAATTAATCCTTGCCTTTCCAAATGTAGATTTATTCTGTCTTTCAGGATTTTTTCAATCATTTTTCCACCACTGAGGTTAGGCTGACAGGCCTGTAATTACTCAGCCTACCCCTTTTTCCCTTCTTAAACAAGGGTACCACATTAACAGTCCTCCAATCCTCCAGCACTATGCCCAGATCCAAAGAGAACTGAAAAATAATGGTCAAGGCCTCTACTATTTCCTCTTTTACTTCGCTCAACAACCTGGGATGCATGTCACCCGGGCCTGGGGACTTATCTACTTTCAAAGCTGCTAAACCTCTTAATACTTCCTCTCTCACTATATTTACTTCATCCAGAGTATCACACTCCTCCTCTATAGCAGTATCTGTATTGCCCCTTTCCTTTGTGAAAACAGATGCAAAGTATTCATTAAGAACCCTACCAACATCTTCTGCCTCCACACAAAGATTACCCTCATGGTCTCTAATAGGCCCTCGTCTTTCTTTAGTTACCCTCTTACCCTTAATCCATTTATAGAACATCTGAGGGTTTTCCTTAATTTTACTGGCCAAGAATTTCTCATGCTCTCTCTTAGCATTCCTAATATCCTTTTTAATTTTGCCTCTTAACTTTCAATATTCCTCTAAAGATTCTATAGTATTTAGCTGTTGGTATATGACATAAGTGTCCCTTTTTTACTTAATCCTCCCCTGTAAGTTCCTCGATATCCAGGGAGCTATAGAATTATTTTTCCCAGCTTTTTTCTTTAAGGGCACATGTTTGGCCTGAACCTTTCGGATCTCCTCCTTGAATGCCTCCCACTGTTCCGACACTGATTTACCCACAAGTAGCTGTTTCCAGTCCACTATGGCCAAATCACTCCTTAACTTACTTATTTATTTCTTTTGCAGGGATTTAGGTGGATGGAGTCCCCTGAAGGATATCTGGGTTTTTTTTAAAAATTGTTTTGAAAAAAATTATTTTAGCCATTCCCCCCTCCCTGGGCCCGACTCTATCCTCAGCGGTACTGTGCCGAGGATCGCCTTAGCCGCCCAGAATGGAACCTACTGCCCGCTGCTGCCCAGAATCGGCGTGCAAGGCCCATTTTTTCCCCCAGGTGGTTTTTCCCACATTTTTTCATGAAACTTTCGCCCAAAGTACCGTCAGGATCATAGCGGTCCTTTCGACGTTACTTGGGCAGAACTTAGGTCTCGCCAAACTCGGGCCCATAGAATCTTACAGCATAGAAGGAGGCCATTCGGCTTATCATGCCTGTGCCATCTCTTTGAAAGAACTATGCAATTAGTCCCACTCCCCCACTCTTTCCCCATAGTCCTGCAAATGTTTCCTTTTCAAGTATATCCCCAATTCCTGCTTGAAAGTTACAATTGAATCTGCTTCCACCACCTTTTCAAGCAGCCCATTCCAGATCACAACAATTCCCTGTGTAAAAATTCTCCTCATCTTCCCTCTGGTGCTTTTGCCAATTTTCATAAATCTTTGTCCTCTGGTTACAGACTCATCCACCAGTGAAAACAATTTCTCCTTATTTACTCATAAGAAATGAATATTTTAAATCGGGCTGGAAAATTTTCCCAAGAGGGATCATGTTCAGTTTGAAAGCATGATGGCACCTGATAATGATGGACCCACTACCTGTCATATCTCTCCGAATACTGATTGACAAGTGCCTGGCTGGGCCCTGGCAGCAGCTCTGAAAGCCACTGAATATTACAGGACCTTCTTGAAGTTGAAAAACACTTAACTGCAACGCACCCTTATTTTACAGAGCCACTGCGTTTACTTCATTACCGGTGTTGTAAGATTGTGCTTATAGTACTGGACTGGCACCTAAAGGTTATTAGTTCAAATTTCTGAAACTGAATTCAGTAAATATTGTAATCCACGGGCTAGCACAAAACCATGGCCATGAAAGCTGCTGGATTGTTATAAAATCCCAATCAGTTCACTAATATCCTTCAGGGAAGGGAACAAGCAACCCAACATGTGACTCCAATCACTCTTAATTCCTTCAGGGCAACTAAGGTAGGGCAATAAAAAGTGTTGTCCATATTCCAAGAACAAATAAAATTAACTGAAATGGAGAAGCTAATACCTAACTAGAAGCTAGTAAAAAAATTGCCAGTATTCATTAACATTTTTGTGCTGGAGTTAGATTTGTACATCTGTAAGTCACTGTACATAAAATAAATTTAGGCAGCAGTTGTTGTACCTCATCCAAATGGCTTTGATCTTACTGCTTTGTTATTAAGCTAACAACAATATGTGTGTGGCTATGTTTATGCATACTGGTAATTCTTTAGATCAATGTTATTAGCTTTATATATATGTATATATATATATTCACAAGGTTACAGTTATTTAATATTGCGAAGAAACTCTCTAGAAAGTTGCAAAGCACAGTAAGTTCCAGGCTATGTATACATAATTTATATATAAAGCTATTTCTCTTTATGAGTCACTTAGTAATGAAGCAACGGCACTAAGAACAGCCTTTTTTAGACTTTCCGGACCATTGAATTCAAATAGTGCAAACTAGTGAGTAAGAAATATAGGCGCCAATACACTTGAGTTTCCGGGGCTTGATGGTACAGATTTACAGGGCTCACGTGTTGTACTTAGGCACCTCAGCTATGAGGTCATGAATTCGCACCAAGAGTACTTCTCTGCCATGCTTTAGAATTTTGTCGGGAATTCCATCTGCTCTTGAGGTCTTGTTGTTTTTTAGTTGTCGGATAGCCTTTTCAACCTCATGCCGGGCTGGGATTGTGCCAAGGTGGTGATGGGTAGCATGCTGTGGGATGGAGTCAAGGACACTCACGTCAAAGATAGAGTCTTGGTTGAGGAGATCCTCAACGTGCTCCTTCCAGCGGGCACTGACTGCATCTCTGTTCTTGATGAGCACCTCTCGGTTCTTGGCTCTCAGTGGAATAGGACCTTGGGTGCTTGAGCCGTAGGTGGTCTTGACTGCGCTAAAAAATCCACGCATGTCGTCGTTGTCGGCTAGTTGCTGGATCTCCTGCGCTTTTCCCACCCACCTTCAGTTGTCTGTAGATCTGCTTTCTTTCACCCGAGTTGTGGTGTTGTTTCTAATTCAAAAAAGGCCTTGCGTTTGCGGTTTATTAGTTCCTGGATCTCCTGGTCGATCTCATCGGACCAGTCTTGATGTTTTCTGGTAGAATAACCAAGAGTCTCTTCGCAGGTACTAATTATGGTGGACTTGAGGGCAGACCAGGCTCCGGTTCATTGACAGTCGTCAGGTTGGCTGTATGGCGTTGGCTGAATAGGGCTTTCTTTGCAGGGTCTTTGAGTGCTTCAGCATTGATTTCTTTGCGGCAACATTTCTGTTGCCCCCGCCTACAAATGCAGTACAGCACACATACCAGAATATCAGATGGGGGGCTTAATGCATTTGTTATGCAGCCCACACAATCTTCTGTCCAAAGGCAGGAAGTCGAGTGGGTGGCCTGACCGACCACCCTCATCCCCCTTCCCCTCCTCAAACCTACTTCCTTCTGTGTGTGCCCCTGGAAAAAACTCTCTTCCAACTCACTTATAACTGCACTTACAAAATCCCAACTGTCTAGCCTTTGGTCCTCCATTCACCATGACAATTCTGCAGCTACTGAAGTGCTCAACAACACCCTCACCACCACCTTTGATGCCCTAGTCCCTATTAAAACCATACTCTCTCTCACCCTGGCTGTTCCCCCGGTACGGCTCTCATCTCCACTCCTTTAAGTCCAAGGGACATAGACTTGAACGGATATGGCGGACAATTGGTTAGCCATTCACTGCCAGATCTGGCTGGACCACATAAATGGATCCTGCTTTCATCTGCCAAAACTGCTCACTATTCCAGGATCATTATGGAATGCATAGATAACCCAGTCTTCTTTTTTCTATTGCAAATCGTCTTTTTAAGCCCCTCTCCCCTGTTTCCTCCACCTTCACCTCCAACAAGTGCGAGGAGCTCATGGACTTCCTTGTCTCTAAGATTCAGACCATCCAATCAGCTGCCTTGCACTTCACTTCCTTCCCCTAGCCCAGCAGTCCAAACTTTCTCTGAGGTTACCCCCTACCTTAGCCCAAAACTTGCAGCTTTCTACAGTTTCTCTCTGATTTCCCCTCATGACCACTCCACGCTCATCTTGTCCAAAAGATCCACTTCCTCCTGATCCTTCGGCCCTATTCCCATCAAACTGCTGACCACCCACCTTCCCTTCCTGGCCCCCATGTTAATGGATATTGTTAACAGTTCTCTCTCTTCAGGTACTGTCCCACTCTCCTTCAAATTTGAAGTCATCACCCCTCTCCTCAAAAAAGCAACCCATGACCCCCTCTGTCCTTGCAAACTACCATCCCATCTTCACAGTCCTTGAACATGTTGTCACCTCCCAAAGCCGGGTCTATCTTTCCCGCAACTCCATATGTGAATCCTTCCAATCAGGTTTCCGCCTCTGCCACAGTACCAAAACACCTCTTATCAAGCTCACAAATGACAGCCTATGTGACTATGACAAAGGTAAACTATCCCTCCTCGTTCTTCTCGATCTATCTGCAGCCTTTGACACAGTTGACCACTCCATTCTCTTCCAACGCCTCTCCACCGTCGTCCAGCTGGGTGGGACTGCACTCGCCTGGTTCCATTCTTATCTATCTACTCGTAGCCAGAGAATCACCTGCAATGGCTTCTCTTCCCATTCCTGCATCGTTACCTCTGGTGTCCCCCAAGGATCTATCCTTGGCCCCCTCCTATTTCTCCTCTAGATGCTGCACCTCAGCGACATCATCCAAAAACACAGTTTCAGTTTCCACATGTGCGCTGACGACACCCAGCTCTACCTCACTACCACTTCTCTCGACCCCTCTGCTATCTCTAAATTGTGAGACTGCTTGTCTGACATCCAGTGCTGGATGAGCAGAATATTCGTCCAACTAAATATTGGAAAGATCAAAGCCACAAACTGCGTTCCCCTGCCACCGATTCCATCCCTCTCCCTAGCATCTGTCTTATCCAGACTGTTCGCAACCTTGATATTTGACCCTGAAATGAGCTTCTGACCACATATCCATACCACATAACTAAGACCACCTATTTTCATTTCTGTAACAACGCCTGATTCTGCTCCTGCTTCAGCTCATCTGCTGCTGAAACCCTCATCCATGCCTTTGTTACCTCTAGACTTGACTATTCCAATGCTGCCCTCCCACGTTCTACCCTACGTAAACTTGAGGTCATCTAAAACCTGGCTGTCCAAGTCCTAACTCGCACCAAGTATAGTTCACCCATCATCCCTGTGTTTGCTGACCTACCTTGGCTCCTGGTTAAGCAACATCTCGATTTTAAAATTCTCATCCTTGTTTTCAAATTTCTCCATGGCCTCACACCTCTCTATCTCTATAATTTCCTCCAGCTCCACAATCCCCCCCCCCCCCCCCCCCGAGATCTCTGCGCTCCTCTAATTCCGGCCTCTTAAGCATCCCTGATTATAAACAAGTGGACAGTGAACCTAAGGTCTAGAGTTTATTTTGGGGGAATACACATCTACAGGAGAGAAGGAGAAGGAGAGAAAAAAATAGGGCCGCGTATCTGTGCAAGACTATTCGTTTCAAATATTGCTAACCTGTGGAGTCCTGTACAATTTGGGTTTATATGTTGGTTACATGTTTGTACAATTTCTTAACTTATAAGACAAATTGCATGAGTTTGAACAAAGGTTTTTATTGGGGCAGAATAAGGTCCTTCGGGATTATCTTTCAAAGGGAAATGTTTATTTCATTGTGCCAAGTACAAAGTAGACAAAGAGAAGCTCATAAGTAACATTTAACAACACTTAAACCCTTATACATTAGGAGAAGCAAAGACTTGAAATAAAGTCTTATTCCAAGAAGTGTTTGACCTCTTCTGTGTTTGGAGATGAGCCAGAAGCCGCTCAAGGTTTCCATCGATGAAGGTTGAAGGTGATTACAGCAACTTGGATTTTCTCAGTTAAAATGTCCAATACTGTTCTTATTTATGGATAAGGTCTTGTTGTTACATTATTTCTGTATTTCTTTCCAAGGTATTTAAATATTAGAGTCCGCAACTCATTATGGGGTCATTTTAATTTTTAACACCGGGCAAGAATGGATGATGGTGAATCGGCCGCCCGCTTCACACCTCGTCCGATTTTCTTTTCCAATGCAGAGTGTGGCAGGCTGCAGGCAGAAGTCGAGTGGCCCAGGTCAGCCCGTCACCTCTGGGCCAACGCAATTTTGGACGGTCCAGACTCTGGGCCTGGAAAAGCATAGGTCGCAGGGTGCAGGTGGTTTTAGTCTCAGTCACAGGTGGGAAAGACAGTGGTTGAAGGAAAGGGTAGTTGGGGAGTCTGGTTTGCTGCATGCTCCTTCCGCTGTTTGCGCTTGCTCTCGGCAACAAGACTCGAGGTGCTCAGCGCCCTCCTGGATGTGCTTCCTCCACTTAGGGCGGTCTTTGGCCAGAGATTCCCAGGTGTTGGTGGGGATGTTGCATTTTATCAATGAGGCTTTGAGGGTGTCCTTGAAATGTTTCCTCTGCCAATCTGGGGCTCGCTTGCCGTGTACAAGTTCTGAGTAGAGCGCTTGCTTTGGGAGTCTTGTGTCAGGCATACGGACAATGCGGCCCACCCAATGGAGTTGGCCGAGTGTGGTCAGTGCTTCAATGCTGGAGATGTTGGCCTGATTGAGGACGCTAACATTGGTGCGTCTGTCCTCCCAGGGGATTTTCAGGATCTTGCGGAGACATTGTTGGTGGTATTTCTCCAGCGATTTGAGGAGTCTACTGTATATGGTCCACATCTCTGAGCCATACAGGAGAGTGGGTATCACTACAGACCTGTAGTCCATGAGTTTGGTGCCAGATTTAAGGACCTGGTCTTTGAACATTTTCTTCCTCAGGCAGCCAAAGGCTGCGCTGGCGCACTGGAGGCGGTGTTGAACTACAATAACAATAACTTGTATTCATATAGCGCCTTTAACGTAGTAAAACGTCCCGGGGTGCTTCAGAGGAGTGTTATATATGCTGATGAACTCTTAGAACGGGTTTATATGGCATTTCTTTGTCTGCTAGTCTAGCCCTCTAAAATAAACAGGTTGGTGCCTGTGTTAAAACACCAGATAGAGGAATGCTATAAGAATGCATTCCTCCATTGATATTGGCAACAGTCATTTTTAGATTATAGGAACAAAACTGAGTAGATACAGAAGCCCAAATTAGATGCTTTTGCAGATTGAGCTGCATCTCTGGAATGTGAAGACGAAGACTAGCCCCTGACCCCAGCCCACCTTCTGACCTCTGGGTCATTAGCATGTTGTTGGTGGGTTCACCGTCTCTGCCGGGAGTCATCCTGGAGCGGGAGCGGAGTTTTGCTGTGGGAGGCCTCAGGGCTAATGGTGAAATGAGCATTTCTGCCAAACTGGCCTACACAGTTGATTTGGGTTTGTAGAATTTAAACCCTCCCTCCACCGCCACAGCAACAGTGGATGCCAGGGACGAGTGGGTGTTCCTGGCCTGGCACTTGATGCTGCTGTGCATTTCTGTCATTTATGCAGACGCTGTCCAGATGTGCGGTTCCCTCCCTGTGGGAAATTGGAGGTTTGTTTAAAAATAAGCCAGATATAAAAATTGGATCCTATCTGGCTAAATAATATTTTAAAAGCAGCAGAGGGCGAGCAGGAAATATTGGCCAGAAACTCTGAGCTTTTGGGGGCCGAAATTGATGCACTTGCCGCCCACTGTCGCTGACTGCCGCCGACTGATGCAGACAGCCCTCTCGTCGAACCGCCCAGTGCCATTTTAGCCGTGTCCTGGATGTGTGGGAGGGGAGAGCTGCCGTGAAGTGCCCGCCGACATCAGCGGACGGCCGATGCGCCCAGATGCCATATTCATGGTGGCAGCAGTCGGCGGCAGGACAGCGGTGGTCCACTGAGTGCAGGCAGCTCTGTCCTCAACGGTGTGTGTAAAAAAGATTAGTGAAGTTTATTTAAATTATTTCTTTACAGGAACTTACCTGGATAGGATCCCCTGAAGTTCGTCAGATGTTTTTTTTTGTTTTTGGTGCTTTTTATTTTTCGTTCTTCGACCCTCCTTGGGCCCGACACCATCCTTGGCGGCACTTGGGCGACTAGTGCCTCTGCTGCCGAGAATGAGAGCCCTCGCCGGCTGCCGCCCAGAATGGCAACATACGTCGCAGATTTGCCGCCTGCCGACCTTCGAGGGACCCGGGTGATGAAAACCCCGCCCAAAGAACCATCAGGGGCCTCGGCGGCCATCGGCGGTCCTTTGGGCGGCACTTGGGCGGACAGAGGCCTTCACCAAGTTTGGGCCCAAGGTCTGAAAACATACAACAATAATGATCCAGATACTGTACCGAATCCATATGTGACGGATACAAACTGATTTACTTTTCAGTTTACTCAGAGTACAGCAGTGGAATTAAGGAGTTTACTATGTTATAGGAAAAATAACGAGCACAGACAAACCGAGGAATTTAGCTGTTGGCAAACTTGATAACTTTGTGTGGTGTATTTGAATGCAGTGGAACTTGGCAACATGTACTGAGCTATTAAAAACTTAAATCAGTCCCAGTTCTTTTGCTTTGGTAAGTATATGAGCACAGCAAGCTAAATATCTGCAGCAGAGGCTGTCAGAATTACATTTGGCCAATAACTTGTTAAATAACTCAGACCTTGATGTTCATATTTCAGAACCCAGATAGAGTTTTTTTCCCCCGTGTCTGGGACTGTATTGTCAGGTTTGACTTACTTGTTGTAGCTTCAGTTTTGGAGATAGCAAAGCTGAGGGCTGCCATTTTTATTGCCTTCGCCTGTTCTTTTAGCAGTTTAGCTCTCTCCTAGCTGTTCTGGATGGATGTGTCTGGAACACTAACTACTGTACTAACGCCAATCTCCTTTTCCTCACTAAACTCACCCTTAGCTCCCTCACAAGCTCACTCTGCACTCCATCTCTGCTGGCCCCCTCCCCCTCTTGTTTTCATAAGGCTGCAGGACTTGGCTCCCATCCTTTTCATGTTAGATTTGATACAAAACATACGGATAATGTCCAGCAAGAGCCACATATTTACAGATTACCACTGAATACGGGACTTTTCTGATGATGAATTGGAGTACAGGAAATAGAGCAGTTTTCACTTTGCATTCAGTGGTGATACCAGTCTTGGTATACACTTTGCACACAACCCAGATGCAGAATGCTTCAGCACTAAACTTGCCTCTTGCAATGATAAAAACACATCAACCTAGAAATTCGGCCGCACAGCACCCATTTTTCTGGCACTAAACGGACTCCTAAGCCTTCAATATGGTGGGTAGGAAGTGCACGCTCACTACCAGCTGGAATTGTGCCACCCGCAATATTGGTAAAGGCCAAAAAAAGTCAGCATGCAAAGCCAAAGAAAATCAGCATTAAGCTCACTGCTTATACAAATAAGAGGCCTAACACCTGTTTGAGGCTCTCATTGCAAGATTGGTTTTCCCTGAGGCAGCTGGCACCAGCTACACTCAGGAAAAGCAGGTCTACATGCAGCCTAACAGGGCGCAACCAACAAGGTAAGATTTTAAAAGATACTTATTTGAATGTGGAGCCGGGAGGTGCAGGAGTGTTTATCCCGACCCCGCAGTGAAAGAAAATGAGCCGCTATCGACCACCGCGACCGCCTCCCCCCCTCCACCACCATCGCCGCCGCTACCTGCCCTCCAGCCAGCGCTATCTCCCATCCCAATCACCACCCGGTCACCCCTCTTCCCCTTTAACCACTTACCCGAGGGCCGATGCTGACGTTGCCATGGCCCGGTCTTCTGGATATCTCCGAGATAGTCAACGTTCCTCAAACCATTGCTCTCGCCGCATCCTGGGATCCACACTCAACGCTATGCGCCGCCATATGCATGCTCTCCTGCCAAGACCCGGTCTTCCATCCTGTTTCGATGGTAATAAGCCCCAATATCAGAAGGGTACGCTGACAGGGTGAGAGGAAGTGGAGCATAAACACTGGCACAGACCAGTTGAGCCAAATGGCCTGTTTCTGTGCTGTAAATTCTACGTAATATTGGGTGCATCTCGAGCCTCACATTCAGATGCAGGGATCGCTCTTTGCCTACCAGAATGCCTAGGCCCTAAATTCCAGTCCCAGAATAACCCACTCTATGGCACTGGGATGCACTTTCATTTCCCAAACTAGCTTTCCTCACAGACTGAGTGACATTAATTACTGTTAATTGTACAAGAGTGAACTGATAGTTTTTGTACTGTGGACCATTTAAAACGGGAGTGAATTAGCACCAGATCATTCAATTTCGGAATTGATTGTAAATTGCCCAGTTTAACCTCCTTTACTGCATTGGTCTGGGCTGGGCTGGTCAGATCCTGGAGCTGAAAATAATGTTACCAGTTACTGCAAAATATTTTGTATTCTGTCTTTTAGTCCTGTCATTTGTCATTTACTTTGTTTGCAAGCAGAATGTGCCAGCCCTGGTTTGAAATCGAAAACATTGTAGGGTTCAAGGTGTGGAAGCTTTTTGAAATCAAAATGAGCTGAATGCCTGGATTTCCTTCCACTCTGTTCCAGCTGCTTTGAAATTTTGGTGACTTCTCAGATGATACTCACAATCTCAGCAGATGTGTCAAATTAATTTACAGACATTATCACATGTCCTATCTCATATGATAGCCTTGAAAAATAAAACTGAATTGGGAAATTTAGCAATTATTTCCCTCAAGGAAGTTGAAGAAGGCGATTTTCTCGCGAGCTGGTGCAGCATCCTTGCTGAAAATGTAGATAACTGATTGAGGAAATCCAGGGCGCAATATGCTCAGTGTAAGGCTGATCTTCTGCAAATGGTCAACCATAGTAAGTCCCTCAAATGCTGAACTATTAAAACATTTGCGAATTGAGCTTTCAGAACATAGGAACAGGAGTAGGCCATTCAGTCCCTTGAGCCTGTTCCACATTCAATTAGATCATGGCTGATCTGAATCTCAACTCCATTTACCCATCTTTGCTCCGTATTCCTTAATACCCTTACCCAACAAAAATCTATCGATCTCAGTCTTGAAAGCTCCAATTGTCCCGGCATCCACAGTCTTTTGGGGGAGCGAATTCCAGATGTGTACTCATCATCATCATAGGCAGTCCCTCGGAATCGAGGAAGCTTCCACTCTAAAAATGAGTCCATAGGTGGCTGAGCAGTCCAATACGAGAACCACAGTCCCTGTCACAGGTGGGACAGATAGTCGTTGAGGGAAGGGGTGGGTGGGACAGGTTTGCCGCATGCTCTTTCCGCTGCCTGCGCTTGGTTTCTGCATGTTCGCGGCGATGAGATTTGAGGTGCTCAGCGCCCTCCCGGATGCACTTCCCCCACTTAGGGCGGTCTTTGGCCAGGGACTCCCAGGTGTCAGTGGGGATATTGCACTTTATCAGATGTGAACTACCCTTTGCATGAAAAAGTCCTTCCTGATTTCACTTCTAAGTGGCCTGGCTCTAATTTTAAGATTATGTCCCCTTGTTCTGGATTTCCTCACCAGAGGAAATAATTTATTTGTATCTACCCTATCAAATCCTTTTAACAACAACAACTTATATTTATATAGCGCTTTTAACATAGTGAAACGTCATAAGGTGCATCACAGGTGTATTATGATAAAATATTTGACACCGAGCCGCACAAGTAGAAATTAGTGCAGCTCACTGACATCAACAGAATCGGGCGAGGCAGTTAAAGTGGAAGGAGGCTCACGTGGATTCTAAACACTGAAATAGACCAGCAGGGCCGAATGACTTCTCTCTGACCTGTAGATCTATGCAATTTAAAAAGGGTTCTGTTGAATTTTATATTTAACAAAATAGAACTGGATTTTTATCAAATTATTCAGTGTTACTGATTAATTCTATCATGCAAAGCAAAAGAAAAAGGTGCAGACATTGGGAGCAATCCTAAAGTGTTCCTTATTGTATTCAACTTATACCAATCAACAATCAATTAACCCCACGAGGATTATTGTTATTTTACTTTCTGGACTGAATGCATTTTCAGCTTCTAATTCGTGCTGTGCAATCACAAATAGTACCCTAAAAATCCATAAATGACGTGAATGAGGTCCTCTCTGTCGTTCAGCGGACATCAAAGACACCTTGCCTCCATTCAAAGGAAAGCCAGGAGAATTCTCCCCATATCCTGGCCAAAATTCCTCCCTCAACCAACATCACCAAAAGAAAGACCGATGGGTTACTCATCTTTTTAAAAATTCATTCAAGGGCCAGCATTTATTGCCCTCGAGAAAGTGGTGGTGAGCCGCCTTCTTGAATACAACTGGGTGTCTCGCTGGGACATTCAGAGGGCAGTTAAGAGTCAACCACATTGCTGTGGGTCTGGCGTCACATATAAGGGCAGCAGATTTCCTTCCCTAAAGGACATTAATGAATCAGATGAGCATCTCATGACAGCCTAGTGGGGTGTTGCTGAAGCAGAATGAGTGCTCCCTTTACATACATAATAACAGGGAGCGGGCGTTGAGAAGGAATTCATTCTGTAAAGTATTTTGATTTCCACATAAGATGCTACATAAATGCAAGAATGGTTATTTATTTATTTTTAAAAGTCGAATGGGAATCAGATGTGGCCCTCACGGCTAAAGAGATCAAGGGGTATGGAGAGAAAGCAGGAATGGGGTACTGAAATGCATGATCAGCCATGATCATATCGAATGGTGGTGCAGGCTTGAAGGGCCGAATGGCCTACTCCTGCACCTATTTTCTATGTTTCTATGAATCACAGCACACTCCTATATATAACCTGCACACAAACAAGTAACTGCAACAAGAAAAATAATGTGGTGAATTGATGTCCTTCAGGGCATCTGTCTATATTTAAAAAAAATATAATGTACTATACCATCATAATTTTATACACCTGAAATAAATGTCTTAAAATATGGTTGCTGCCTATAAATGTTATCATTGAAGCTGGGTCTTACTTTACAATGTGATGTACTGTATTTCCATCAGATCTCAGGGTCTGTGTGTAAACTGCTGTATCAAAAATACACAGTTTGTAAGATGCCACTTGTTAAAGAATGCACTCTGGGCTACACTAGCTAAACCACAATCGCTAATCGTAGATCTGAAGATACGTGCTCCATGAGAAGTCACAACATTATCATTTATGAAAAGGAACAAGCATTCTGAATACAAAAGAAAATTACCGTGGATACTGGAAATCGGAAATAAAAACAGAAAATGCTGGAAATACTCAGCATTTGTGGAGAGAGAAATAGAGTTAACATTTCAGGTCAATGACCTTTCGTCAGAACTGGAAAGAGTTAGAGATGTAATAGGGTTTAAGCAAGTGCAGAGGCAGGGAAAAGGGGAGGGGAGGAAAAAACAACAGATAAGGTCTGTGATAGGGTGGAAGGCAGGAGAGATTAAAAGACAAAAGGGATGATGGTTTAAGGCAAAAGGAGATGGTAATGGGACAAGTAAAGAAACAAAAGATGGGTCTAGAAGAGGTGTAAATAGGAATAGCAATCATCAAAAATGGTGCAGAGGTTATGATCTGAAATTGTTGAACTCGATGTTGAGTCTGGAAGGCTGTAAAGTGTCAAATCGAAAGGTGAGGTGCTGTTCCTTGAACTTACATTGAGCTTCGTTGGAGCAGTGTAAAAGGCCGAGGACTGAGAGGTCAGAGTGGAAGAGGAGCAGAGAATTAAAGTGACAGGCAATCTGAAACTCGAGTTCTGAATAGTTCAATGCTTAATCAAAATTCCAGCTACTCTCAAATATTTGCAAAGTAGCGGAGCTGGAGGTAATTTGTAAGGAAAATGCATTAAATCCAGGGGTTACGTCATCAAATTAGTCCCTCCCATTATTCAACCAACTGCTCCGTGATGACATATGATTATATACTTTCTTTCTGTAAAGTCTTAGAAAATGACAGTTATTATCCGCTAATGTACGCTGTTTAAGCGATAAGTTGTTTCCTATATAGTTTGCTGTGAATTATGGACAATTAAATTGGAAGTGATGGTAAATCATCATGAATTATTGATCTCCACTGGCTGGAGTCCTACCTAGCACAAAGGAAGATGGTTGTGGTTGTTGGAGGTCAATCATCTCAGCCCCAGGATATCGCTGCAGGAGTTCCTCAGGGCAGTGTCCTAGGACCAACCATCTTCAGCTGCTCCATCAATGACCTTCTCTCCATTATAAGATCAGAAGTGGGGATTATTATATATGTATACTTGCATTTACTTTGTACAGCTACCAGAGGGCTCATCCCCTGGAGCCCCAAGGGATCCCATAATCCCTTGGGAGCACAGGTATATAAAGAGGCTTCACAAGTTGGAGAGGCATTCTGGAGACCTGCAATAAAAGACTAAGGTCACACTTTACTTTGAGCTCACAGTGTTCAGTCTGGCTGTTTCTCCATACACCACAACTGGCGACGAGACAGAGATAGCGAACCCAAAGATGCAGAGAACAATGGGCATCCTGGAGAAATTTTCAGAGGGAGATGATTGGGAAACTTTTGTGGAGAGACTCGACCAATACTTCGTGGCCAATGAGCTAAATGGGGAAGAGAGCGCTGCCAAATGCAGAGCGATCCTCCTCACCGTCTCTGGGGCACCGACGTATGGCCTCATGAAGAATCTGCTCACTCCAGCGAAACCCACAGAGAAATCGTACGACGATTTGTGCACACTGGTCCGAGAGCATTTGAACCCGAAGGAAAGCGTTCTGATGGAGAGGTACCGGTTCTACACCTACAAAAGGTCTGAAGGCCAGGAAGTGGCGAGTTATGTCGCCGAGCTGAGACACCTCGCAGGACATTGCGATTTTGAAGGACATTTGGAGCACAGGCTCAGAGACTTTTTCGTACTTGGCATTGGCCACGAAACCATACTTCGCAAGCTTTTGACTGTAGAGACCCCAACCCTGAGTAAGGCCATAGCGATAGCCCAAGCATTCATTGCCACCGGTGACAATACTAAGCAAATCTCTCAGCACACAAGTGCTGCTATATGTACTGTGAACAAAGAGATGTTGTTTTCGCATCTTAACGTACAGGGCAGGTCACACATACCTGCAGCTACACGTCCGCAGATGTCTCAGAGTCCACCATCAAGGTTGATGAATGCAAGGCCATTAACACCTTGTTGGCGCTGCAGGAGTGATCATCGTTTCCATTCATGCCAATTCAAAGTATACGTTTGCAAGGACTGTGGAACAATGGGACACCTCCAATGAATGTGCAGGTAAGCTGCTAAGCCTGATAAACCTGCAAACCACCACGTTGCAGAGTAGGATAGATCCACGGAGGATCACTACGAACCAGAGCCTCAAATAGAGGAGGCAGAGGTACATGGGGTGCACACATTCACCACGACTTGTCCCCCGATAATGCTGAATGTTGAACTAAATGGACTCCCGGTGTCAATGGAGCTGGACACGGGTGCAAGCCAGTCCATCATGGACAAAAAGACTTTCGAAAGGTTGTGGTGCAACAAGGCCTCAAGGCCAGTCTTAACTCCAGTTCGCACGAGATTAAGAACTTACACAAAAGAACTCATTCCTGTAATCGGCAGTGCTACCGTAAAGGTCTCCTGTGATGGAGCGGTGCACAAACTACCACTCTGGGTGGTATCGGGCGATGGTCCCACGCTGCTCGGCAGGAGCTGACTGGGAAAGATACACTGGAACTAGGACGACGTCCGAGTGCTATCGCCCGCTGACGACACTTCGTGTGCCCAGGTCTTAAACAAATTTCCTTCGCTGTTCAAACCAGGCATCGGGAAATTCCAAGGAGCAAAAGTGCAGATCCACCTAATTCCGGGGGCGCGACCCATCCATCACAAGGCGAGAGCAGTACCGTACATGATGAGAGAAAGGATAGAGATCGAGCGTGACCGGCTGCAACGAGAGGGCATCATTTCACCAATCGAGTTCAGCGAGTGGGCCAGTCCTATTGTCCCAATCCTCAAGGGAGACAGCACCGTCAGAATCTGTGGCGTCAGAATCAGAAAAGTAACAATCAATCGTTTCTCCCTGCAGGACCAATACCCACTACCAGAAGCCGACGACCTCTTTGCAACGCTGGCGGGAGGAGAGACGTTCACAAAGCTGGATCTGACTTCAGCCAACATGACGCAGGAACTGGAGGAATCATCGAAGGCCCTCACCTGCATCAACACGCACAAAGGTCTTTTTGTTTCTAACAGGTGCCCGTTTGGAATCCGATCAGCGGAAGTGACATTCCAGAGAAACATGGAAAGTTTACTGAAGTTGGTCCCGCACATCGTGGTCTTCCAGGACGACATCTTGGTCACAGGTCGGAACACAGTCGAGCACCTGCAGAACCTGGAGGAAGTTCTTAGTCGACTCAACCGCGTGGGGCTCAGGTTAAAATGCTCGAAGTGCGTTTTCCTGGCGCCTGAAGTGGAGTTCCTGGGAAGGAGGATTGTGGCGGACGGCCTCAGGCCCACAAATGCGAAGACAGAGGCAATCGAGAACGCACCGAGGCCACATAACATAACAGAGCTGTGCTCGTTTCTGGGACTCTTGAACTACTTTGGTAACTTCTTACCGGGTCTCAGCACCCTGCTAGAACCACTACATGTCTTACTACGAAAAGGAGGCGAATGGGTTTGGGGCAAAAGCCAAGAAAATGCCTTTGTAAAAGCAAGAAAATTGTTATGCTCAAACAAATTGCTTGTGCTGTACGATCTGTGTAAGTGCTTGGTACTAGCATGTAATGCGTCGTCATATGGCGTCGGGTGTGCATTGCACAAGCTAATGATTTCGGGAAACTGCAATTGGTTGCTTATGCATCCAGGAGTCTGTCCAAGGCTGAGAGAGCCTACAGCATGATTGAAAAAGAAGCATTAGCGTGTGTCTATGGGGTAAAGAAAATGCATCAATACCTGTTTGGGCTAAAATTCGAATTGGAAACTGACCATAAGCCACTTATATCCCTGTTTTCCGAGAGTAAAGGGATAAATACCAACGCATCGGCCCGCATACAGAGATGGGCGCTCATGTTGTCTGCATACAACTACGCCATCTGCCACAGGCCAGGCACAGAAAACTGCACCGATGCTCTCACTGCCATTGCCCATCACGGGGTTGGAAATGGCGCAGCCCACAGATCTAGCCTTGGTTATGGAAACATTTGAGAGTGAGCAATCACCCGTCACTGCCTGGCAGATCAAAACCTGGACAAGCCAGGACCCCTTATTATCTCTAGTCAAAAGCTGTGTGCTTCACGGAAGCTGGTCCAGTGTCCCAGTGGAAATGCAGGAAGAGATAAAGCCGTTCCAGCAAAGATGAAATGTCTATACAGGCAGACTGCCTTCTGTGGGGCAGACGAGTAGTGATCCCCAAGAAGGGCAGAGACACCTTCATCAGTGACCTCCACTGTACCCACCCAGGCATCGCAATGATAAAAGCGATAGTCAGATCCCCGTGTGGTGGCCCGGTATCAATGCGGACTTAGAGTCCTGCGTTCACAGATGTAATACATGCTCGCAGTTAAGCAATGTACCCAGGGAGGCGCCGCTAAGTTTATGGTCTTGGCTCTCCAAACCGTGATCTAGGGAACACATCGACTATGCAGGCCCGTTCTTGGGTAAAATGTTCCTTGTGGTTGTAGACGCGTACTCCAAGTGGATTGAATGTGAGATAATGTCGGCTAGCACGTCCGCTGCCACCACTGAAAGCCTGCGGGCCATGTTTGCCACACACGGCTTACCCGATATCCTGGTGAGCGACAACGGGCCATGTTTCACCAGTGCTGAGTTCAAAGAATTCATGACCCGCAACGGGATCAAACATATCACATCTGCCCCGTTTAAACCAGCGTCCAATGGTCAGGCAGAGAGAGCAGTGCAAACCATCAAGCAAGGCTTGAAGAGGGTAACTGAAGGCTCAATGCAGACTCGCCTATCCCAAGTCCTGCTTAACTACCGCACGAGTCCACACTCACTCACTGGGATCCCACCTGCTGAACTACTCATGAAAAGAGCACTTAATTCAAGGCTTTCGTTAGTTCACCCTGATCTACATGAACAGGTAGAGAGCAGGCGGCTTCAACAAAGTGCATACCATGATAGCGCAAATGTGTCACGCGAGATTGAAATCAATGATCCTGTATTTGTTTTAAATTATGGACAAGGTCCCAAGTGGCTTCCCAGCACTGTCATGGCCAAAGAGTGGAGCAGGGTGTTTCAGGTCAAACTTTCAAATGGACTTATTCACCGGAAACACTTGGACCAAATCAAACTCAGATTCACGGGCTATCCTGAGCAACCCACCTTGGACCCTACTTTTTTTGATCCCCCAACATACACACCAGTGGCAACCGACACCACGGTTGACCATGCCATGAAGCAGAACCCATCATCCACAGCAGCCTTGCAGGGCCCAACACACCACGCAGCCCAGCAAGGCCAGCTGCACAGCAGCCCAGCAAGGACCCAACAAATGATTCAACAACACCAGCTTTCACACCGAAATGATCAACCGGGGCAAGAAGGGCCCGAGATCGACTCACATTGTAAATAGTTACACTATTGACTTTGGTGGGGGGGTTAGTGTTATATATGCATACTTGCATTTACTCTGTACAGCTACCTTGGGAGCACAGGTATATAAAGAAGCTTCACAGGTTGGAGAAGCAGTCTGGAGACCTGCAATAAAAGACTAAGGTCACACTTTACTTTGAGCTCACAGGGTTCAGTCTGACTCTTTCTCCATACACCACAGGGATGTTCGCTGATGATTGCACAGTGTTCAGTTCCATTCGCAACTCCTCAGAAAATGAATCAGTCCATGCCATAATGCAGCAAGACCTGGACGACATTCAGGCTTTGGCTGATGCCGCAAGTAATATTTGCACCACACAAATGCCAGGCAATGACAATCTCCAACAAGCAAGAGTCTAAACACCTCCCCATGATATTCAACAGCATTACCATCGCCGAATCCCCCACCATCAACATCCTGGGGCCACCATTGACCAGAAACTTAACTGGACCAGCCACATAAATACTGTGGCAACACGAGCGGGTCAGAGGCTGCGTATTCTGCGACAAGTGTCTCATCTGACTCCCCAAAGTATTTACACAATCTACAAGGCACAAGTCAGGAGTGTGATGGAATACTCTCCATTTGCCCAGATGATTGCAGCTCCAACAACACTCATGAAGCTCAGCCCTCTTGATTTGCATCCCATCCACCACCTTCAACATTCACTCCCTCTACAACCGGTGCACTGTGGCTGCAGTGTGTACCATCTACGAGATGCACTGCAGCATCTCGCCACGGCTTCTTCGCCAGCACCTCCCAAACCCGCGACCTCTACAGCTAGAAGGACAAGGGTAGCAGGCCCCTGGGAGCACCATCACCTGCAAGTTCCCCTCCGATACACACCATCCTGACTGGAAATATATTGCCATTCCTTCATCGTCACTGGGTCAAGATAATGGAACTCCCTCCCTAACAGCACTGTGGGAGTACCTTCACCACATGGACTGCAACGGTTCAAGAAGGTGGCTCACCACCACCTTCTCAAGGGCAATTAGGGATGGGCAATAAATGCCGGCCTTGCCAGCGACTTCCATATCCCACAACAATTTAAAAAAATAGTGTTAGCTACAAGGGTAAAATACATATAACCAAAACTTGTATATATATAGTGACTTTAACGTAGTAAAGCATCCCAAGGCGCTTCACAGGAGCGTTATCAAACAAAATTTGACACTGAGCCACATGAGGAGATATTAGGACAAGTGACCAAAAGCTTGTTCAAAGATTTTAAAGAGGGTCTTAAAGGAGGAGAGAGAGGTGGAGAGGTTTAGGGAGGGAATTCCAGAGCTTAGGGCCTTGGCAGCTGAAGACATGGCTGCCAATGGTGGAGCAATTAAAATCAGGGATGCGCAAGAGGCCAGAATTGGAGGAGTGCAGAGATCTCGAAGGCTTGTAAGGCTGGAATAGATTACAAAGATAGGGAGGGGCGTAGCGATGGAGGGATTTGAAAACAAGGTTGAGAATTTTAAATTGAGGCGTTGCCAGACTGGGAGCCAATGTAGGTCAGGAAGCACAGGGGTGATGGGTGAACGGGACTTGGTGCAAGTTAGGATATGGGCAAGAGAGTTTTAGATTACCTCAAGTTTATGAAAGGTGGAGGATGTGAGGCCAGTCAGCATTGCAATAGTCGAGTCTGGAGGTAACAAAGGCATGGATGAGGGTTTCGGCAGCAGATGAGCTGAGGCAGGGTGGAGTCGGGCGAGGTTACGGAGGTGGAAGTACGTGGTCTTGGTGATGGAGCAGATATGTGGTCACCTTGGGGTCAAATACAACAGCAAGGTTGCAAACAGTCTGGTTCAGCCTCAGACAGTTGCCAAGAAGAGGAATGGAGTTGGTGGCTAGGGAATGGAGTTTGTGGCTAGGGAATGGAGTTTGTGGCTAGGGAATGGAGTTTGTGGCTAGGGAATGGAGTTTGTGGCTAGGGAATGGAGTTTGTGGCTAGGGAATGGAGTTTGTGGCTAGGGAATGGAGTTTGTGGCTAGGGAATGGAGTTGGTGGCTAGGGAATGGAGTTGGTGACTAGGGAATGGAGTTGGTGGCTAGGGAATGGAGATGGTGGCTAGGGAATGGAGTTGGTGGCTAGGGAATGGAGTTTGTGGCTAGGGAATGGAGATGGTGGCTAGGGAATGGAGTTGGTGGCTAGGGAATGGAGTTTGTGGCTAGGGAATGGAGTTGGTGGCTAGAGAATGGAGTTTGTGGCTAGGGAATGGAGATGGTGGCTAGGGAATGGAGTTTGTGGCTAGGGAATGGAGTTTGTGGCTAGGGAATGGAGTTTGTGGCTAGGGAATGGAGTTTGTGGCTAGGGAATGGAGTTTGTGGCTAGGGAATGGAGTTGGTGGCTAGGGAATGGAGTTGGTGACTAGGGAATGGAGTTGGTGGCTAGGGAATGGAGATGGTGGCTAGGGAATGGAGTTGGTGGCTAGGGAATGGAGTTTGTGGCTAGGGAATGGAGATGGTGGCTAGGGAATGGAGTTGGTGGCTAGGGAATGGAGTTTGTGGCTAGGGAATGGAGTTGGTGGCTAGAGAATGGAGTTTGTGGCTAGGGAATGGAGATGGTGGCTAGGGAATGGAGTTTGTGGCTAGGGAATGGAGATGGTGGCTAGGGAATGGAGTTTGTGGCTAGGGAATGGAGTTTGTGGCTAGGGAATGGAGTTTGTGGCTAGGGAATGGAGATGGTGGCTAGGGAATGGAGTTTGTGGCTAGGGAATGGAGTTTGTGGCTAGGGAATGGAGTTTGTGGCTAGGGAATGGAGTTTGTGGCTAGGGAATGGAGTTTGTGGCTAGGGAATGGAGTTTGTGGCTAGGGAATGGAGTTTGTGGCTAGGGAATGGAGTTTGTGGCTAGGGAATGGAGTTTGTGGCTAGGGAATGGAGTTTGTGGCTAGGGAATGGAGTTTGTGGCGGGGACCAAAGATCCAGGGGTCGAAATTCACTCCCGCCGTTTTTGAAGCGATGTCACCGTCTGAATGGAGATTTTACCGCCAGGCAGCAGTTGCCACCTGCAACCCCGAAATGTAGTTTTGCCGCCTGACAAGGGGATTGCAGGGTTAAATCAGGTGTTGCCGCTACTCTGGAGGCGGCAAGTGAGGCGACAACAGCCAGGCGGCAATCACCATTTATAACTGCGCCACAGACATACTGCCTCTATCTGGATTCAGTGAGGCGGTGATTGGGCGTGGCACCACCTCGGCCTATCTACCCTTCCTACCCACTCACTCACAGGGTGTAGATCGCAGATGCAGCAGCAGCTCACCAGCTCCTTCACCGCTTCTCCAACGCCATCGTCGATGCACTGCTTGATGCCCTGGAGAAGCGTCAAGAATTACTCAGCATGGAAGGAGGAAGGAGGCCACAGGCCCAAACATCTCAAAGGCCCTGGCGGGAATGCACTGAAATGGTGTCAGCGAGTGACACGATGCCCAGGACAGCGACCCAATATCACCAAAAGTGGAACGACATGACGTGGGTGGTGAGGGTGAGTATCTTTAACATTAACCTGAGCATGCCATGCTCTGAGCTCAATGTGCAGACTCTCCTCAATGTGAATGTGTCTGACCCCATGCTATACGGGGTGAGGCCAGATACAAGGTTCGCATTTGCAGCCTCACTCACTCCAAGAACCTGCATGCGCTGTTAACCTTCCTACTCCATTGTGGAGACCCGCCCCTCATCTTGTTACCTCCTCAGTCTTCATATGCGTCTGGAAGACGCTATCCTTACCGTTACTGTTAGGTCCTCGCCCCCTCATTCAAGCATTGCCAACCAAGTACTTGCAGCTAATGGAAGTTACACCGACCTTTAAAGACTCACATATGCTAACATGTTCTGAACTATGTAAGACACTTTGGACAGACAGATAGAAGGGCACTAACTCATGATATTCTCTTTAATCTTGCAGGCCAAGCTCACACAGATCAGAACACACCAGATTCAGAGCGGAGGAGGGGCCTCTGAGGTGCAACCCCTAACTCCTGTGGAGGAATGTATCTCGGCCCTGATGGGCGCACAAGTGGATACGGTGGGTGAGGCCGAGCCCCCTCGGGACAGTGATGGTATGTTGAGTTCCTTTGCAGCCTCTAGCAGGCCACTTAGCCCTGACACCACAATCCTTCACCACTTTCCGTGAGGCTGGAATTTCCGAATGCCTTTCCCAGTCTGGCCCTTCCCCTGCGGGTAACCACTCTTCTCTGTCTTTGTGCTTTCAGGTGATGACTCAGACGGCCAGGGGCCTGCACGTGAGTCTTCCACTGCAGGTGATGGTGAAGAGGAGGAGGAGGTGGAGGACACCTCTCTGGACGTGACAGAGGATCCAGCGTCCTCAGAAAGTGGAGCCAGTAGCTTTTTGGCGGAAGGCGTGGTCGGGGAGATGGAGGTGGGTGATGGTCCGGGACCCAGTGGCTGGAAGCAACGTCACGGGGGAGGGGAAACCAGGGGGCTAGCTCCCCGGAGGGTGAGTGTGTGCCTGAGTGATGCTCAGCAGTACTCTGATGATGAGCTCGAATTAGAGGATGTCGCAAAATAACCACTGACAGCGAGATCCTGGTGCTGATGCCGGCTTCGAGGTCTGTCTGCAGGAGGTGGCAGAGCTCGGTGGCCACCTTCTTGCGGAACCGCAACCTTCTTATGCACTGCTCCTTAGACATATCAAGGTAAGAATAATGTACACAATAGACCCTGCATCTGTACGGCTTCTTGCCCCGAGGTCTGGGGTCTCACCACTGGCGTGGACCCACTTTGGCCTGAAGCTGTCTCTGTAGCCGGCGTCTTTCAAGTCTTCACCGCAGGACGACGTGGTGTGCCATCACTGCCCCCATTAAGTTGCAGAAGGTAGCTATGATATGCTCGTCACCAGTGCATGCGATCTTAAAGCCACCAACGTTTGCAAAATGCTAGTTGTGAAGCTGAGTAGTCGCAGCATGCCAACACCTCTGCACTTTGCGAGGAGAGAACGCAGCACTGAACTGTGGCCTGGCTGCAACTCCCTTTAAATACCGCCTCAGAATTTTTACTTCAACTTGTGAATGCCAGCTTTTTGTGGTGTGTTGTCGCCAGCCGGTAAGTGAGGCGGCAAAAGTGAATTTCGCAAGACTGGCGCCAAGGAGACGTTGCACATGTACTGACATCAGGATTTTCATGGCATAGTTGGGGTGGTGGTAAATCTTTACGCCCTTGAAAAAGGAGATCCGAAATTCCCATCAGGTGGTTTCCCCACCTAATGCAGTTTACCCCCCATTACCGTCTCACTCTGGTGGCATCAGCTGGCGGGAGCAACTGAATTTCGATCCCCCAGTATTTAGAAATGAAGAATACTCCCAGGTGGATGTTGTGTATTTCAGTGATTGGAGGAATTCCCAGAGAAATTCCAAAGATATGAAGCACTGGATCCAATGGTCATCCTCACTGGGTCCAGGGTTATAGTAAATGTAACCCTCGCGTTCAGTGAATCTTTAATGAGAGAACTTATGTCTGATAAGAGAACAGATGGGGAGATCAGGAGAACACAATTAAAAAAGCAATAAAATATCTTAAACATGAAAATCAGATGGACAGTGGGCAAGAGGCTAAGATGATCTAGCTATTCCTAATGCAGGGCAAACATTTCCATTGCCAAGTAAAAAGAAGGAAAAAACTGCAAATGTTGGAAATAAAAACAGAAAATGCTGGAAATACACAACAACTGAAGATCAGGAAGTAGAATCAGTATGAGTGGAGATAAGGAATAGAAGGGGCAGAAAACACTGGTGGGAGTAGTGAATCATCATTATCAAAGGCAGTCCCTCGAATCGAGGATGACTTGCTTCCACATCAAGAAGTTCACAGGTGTTTTAAATCAGATCTTGTTGGCGTCTGGTTTATATCTCGGAAATTTCCAGACAGCCACTTCCAGAACTGGGTGGGTGGCATTCCCCATTTCTCAGCAACCTCTCCTCTTTCGCCAAGGAACATTTCCTGGCAGATAGATTCAACGATGCTCTATCACAGCGCTCTAGGAGGTCCATCAGAGAACATCCTCCCTCCGTCTTCTCATTGCCTCCCCCCTCTCCCAGGACCTGGCTTGGCCTAGATACGGAACTCGCCCTTGTGCAAGCCTGCTCGGTATGCAGGTTGTGCTGCCACAAGCTCCCCAACTGGAGTGAACATGCCCGTGGTGTGGCAGTCGACAGCTCCAATGTACTGTGTCCCGGAGCGAGAGAACACCGACTTATGCCTTCATTTTCCCACATAGCAAATTGAAGCCAGCAGTTAGATCGCAGGGAGGGAGGGGTGGGGAGGTGAGGGCATCACGCCAGGTCACACTTCTACATCTCCTACTGGCCAATTGCAGCATTTGGCATCGGCACCTCCCATCGGCATTTCCTGCTTGACACCTCGGTTCGAGGTTGGTTCGTGGTGGGTGTCATGAGCGAAGAGGAGAAAGTGAGTAAAATTCCTCTTTGGAACAGAGGAGGCTGAGGCGAGACCTAATTGAGATGTATAAAATGATGAGGTGCCTGGATAGAATGGATAGGAAGGACCTGTTTCTCTTGGCAGAGGGGTCAACAACCAGGGGTCATAGATTTAAAGTAATTGAGGGGAGGTTTAGAGGAAATATGAGGGGAATTGTCTTCATCCAGAGGGTAGTGGGGGTCTGGAACTCACTGCCTGAAAGGGTGGTAGAGGCAGAAACCCACACCACATTTAAAAAATACTTGGATGTGCACTTAAAGTGGCGTAACCTACACGAGCTGGAAAGTGAGATTAGGCTGGATAGCTCTTGGTCGGCCGGCGCGGACACGACGGGCCGAAATGGCCTCCTTCCGTGCTGTAAATTTCTGTAATTCTATGATAACAAAAGGTGGAGTCAGCTCTTGAGTATCACTATCGAGAGCTTTATTGCTAGTGGCTGATTGCCTTGTATAGATTGATAAAAGTCAAAGAGGGCTCCAAGATTAACACACAAACAGTTGAAAGCATATTTTGTGCACACATAATTATTTATCCTCAATTACGGAGGCAGTTTGGCTTCAGCTGCGATTGTTGTTGGCTCCTGGAGGCAGACACAAGATTGTCGAGTTGGTCCCCAGTCAGTAAAGTGTGAAGCCTTGAGCCACGCTCTTCTTTGGGTTCAAGGCATTAGAAGGACTGGTGCTGCAGTCACCGACAATCTCATACAGGCAACACTTGTTGGTGCAAATCTCATCGCCCCCAAGACTTCGATCAAATTCCCAGCTCTAGTCCCCGTAGTGAGCCGGGGATAAAGGCGATGAGGCCCAAAGTGGAGTTGCATTTAATTCTGAATCAAACGACCACTTGCAGCACAGTCTGTGTTGGAATAAATCACATGGGTCTGTAATGGATCACGGCCAGCATGTCGTCATGGAGCAGGCGGAGGATGTTGACAAACTTTTGGGGGCATCCGAAATGGAGGAGGAGTAGTGTATAGGATCCCAACAATAGCTATACCGATGTACAGAATATTAATCAAAAAATAATAGGAGCTTGTAACAAAGATAATCGTCAGGGACTTTAATTTTCATATAGACTGGATAAATCAAATTGGCAACGGTAGTCTGGAGGACAAGTTCATGGAATGCTTTTGAGACAGTTTCCTAGAACAATACATCATGGAACCAACCAGGGAACAGGCTATTTTAGATCGTGTACTGTGCAATGAGACATGGTTAATTAGCAATCTCATAGTAAAGGATCCTCTGGAGCAGAGTGATCATAATATGATAGAATTTCACATTAAGTTTGAGAGTGACTTGCCTAAGTCCAAAACTTGAGTCTTAAACTTAAATAAAGCTAATTACATAGTTATGAGGGGAGAGTTGGCGAAGGTAGATTGAAAAAATTAATTAAAAGGTATTGCGGTAGATAAGCAGTGGCTACCATTTAAAGAAATATTTCATAATTCTAAACAAAAATACATTCCATTGAGAAACAAAAACTCCATGGGAAAAGTGATCCATCCGTGGATAAATAAATAAGTTAAGGATAGCATTAGATTGAAAGAAGAAGCTTATAATGTTGTGAAGAATAGTAGTAAGCCTGAGGATTGGGAGAGTTTCAGAAACCAGCAAAGCATGACCAAAAAATTGATAAAAAGGGAAAAAATAGAATGAGAAAAAACTAAAACTATGAGAAATAAAGAAACAGATTGTACGAGCTTCTACAAGTATGTAAAAAACAGAGTAGCAAAAGTAAACGTTGGCCCCTTAGAGGCTGAGACAAGTGAAATTAATAAGGGGAGTAAGGAAATGGCAGAAACGTTAAACAAATATTTTGAATCTGTTTTCACAGTAGAAGACTCAAAATGCATACCAGAAATGGTGGGGAACCAAAGGTCTACTGAGGGTGAGGAACTTAATGTAATTAATATAAGGAGAGAAAAAGTACTAGAGAAACTAATGGAATTAAAAGCCGACAAATCCCTTGCACCTACATTTCAGGATTCCAAAAGAAGTGGCTACAGAGATAGTGGACGCATTGGTTTTGATCTTCCAAAATTCCCTAAATTCTAGAACGGTCCCAGCGGTTGGAAGGTAGAATGTAACACTGCTATTCAAGAAAGGAGGGAGAAAGAAAATAGGAAAGTACAGGCCAGTTAGCCTGACATCTATCATCGGGAAAATGCTGGAATCCATTGTTAAGGAAGTGGTATCAAGGGATGTAGAAAATCTTAACATGATTAAGCAGAGTCAACGTGGCTTTATGAAAGGGAAATCATGTTTGACAAATTTATTAGAGTTTTTTGAGGATGTAACTAGCAGGGTAGATAAAAGGGAACCAGTGGATGTGGTATATTTGGATTTCCAAAAGGCATTCGATAAGGTGCCACATAAAAGGTTATTATACAAGATAAGGGCTCATGGGGTTGGGGGTGATATAGTAGCATGGATAGAGGATTGTTTAATGGACAGAAAACAGAGAGTAGGGATAAACGGGTCTTTTTCAGGTTGGCAGGCTGTAACCAGTGGGATGCCGCAAGGATCAATGCTGGGGCCTCAGCTATTTACAATCTATATACTGCAAATGTAATGCCCCTATTTAAAAGAGGAGGCAAACAAAAAGTAGGAAACTATAGACCAGTTAGCCTACATCTGTGGTTTGGAAGATGTTGGAGTTCATTATTAAAGAAGCAGTAGCAGGACATTTGGAAAAGCACAATTCAGTCAGGCAGAGTCAGCATGGATTTATGAAGGGGAAGTCATGTTTGACAAATTTGCTAGAATTCTTTGAGAATGTAACAAACAGGGTGGATAAAGGGGAACCAGTGGATGTGGTATATTTGGACTTCCAGAAGGCATTTGACATGGTGCTACATAAAAGATTACTGCACAAGATAAAAGTTCACGGGGTTGGGGATAATATATTAGCATGGATAGAGGATTGGCTAATGAACAGAAAACAGAGAGTAGGGATAAATGGTTCATTCTCGGGTTGGCAATCAGGTGCTGCAGGGATCAGTGCTGGGACCACAACTATTTACAATCTATATTAACGACTTGGAGGAAGAGACTGAGTGTAACGTAGCCAAGTTTGCTGACGATACAAAGAGGAAAAGCAATGTGTGAGGAGGACACAAAAAATCTGCAAAAGGACATAGACAGGCTAAGTGAGCAGGCAAGAATTTAGCAGGTGGAGTACAATGTTGGAAAGTGTGAGGTTATGCACTTAGCCAGAAAAAAAATCAAAGAGCAAGTTATTATTTAAATGGAGAAAGATTGCAAAGTGCTGCAGTACAGCGGGACCTGGGGGTACTTGTGCATGAAACATAAAAGGATAGTATGCAGCTACAGCAAGTGATCAGGAAGGCCAATGGAATCTTGGCCTTTATTGCAAAGGGGATGGATTATAAAAGCAGAGAGGTCTTGCTACAGTTGTACAGGGTATTGGTGAGGCCACACCTGGAATACTGTGTACAGTTTTGGTTTCCATATTTATGAAAGGAAATACTTGCTTTGTAGGCAGTTCAGAGAATGTTCACTAGGTTGATTCTGGAGATGAGGGGGTTGACTTATGAGGAAAGGTTGAGTAGGTTGTGCCTCTACTCATTGGAATTCAGAAGAATGAGAGGTGATCTTATCGAAACATATAAGATTATGAGGGGGCTTGACGGGGTGAATGCAGAGAGGATGTTTCCACTGATGGGGGAGACTAGAAGTAGAGGGCATGATCAGAATAAGGGGCCGCCCATTTAAAACTGAGATGAGGAGAAATTTCTTCTCTCAGAGGGTTGTGGATCTGTGGAATTCGCTGCCTCAGAGAGCTGTGGAAGCTGGGACATTGAATAAATTTAAGACAGAAATAGACAGTTTCTTAAACGATAAGTGAATAAGGGGTAATGGAGAGCGGGCAGGGAAGTGGACCTGAGTCCATGATCGGATCAGCCATGATCGTATTAAATGGCGGAGCAGGCTCGAGGGGCCATATGGCCTACTTCTGCTCCTATTTCTTATGTTCTTATGTTCTTATATTAATGACCTAGAAGAAGGCACCGAGAGTAATACATCTAAGTTTGATGACGATACAAAGCTAGGTGGGACAGTAAGCTGTGAGGAGAACACAAAGAGTCTGCAAAAGGATATAGATAGACTAAGTGGCCGGGATTTCACCAACAGAGGCGAGTTCGATACGGGTGGCATTGGTGCAGCGTGGGAAACCTGCTCTGAAATGCAGTCCACTCTCTCCCTTCAATCTTCCGTGGCAGGGGTATGTTAAGCCCGCCCTGCGGATTTCCTGGCCAATTAACTGGAAGCCAGTCTGATGGCATCATCTGATGATGCATCATCAGCCGGTTTCCTTAAAGGGACCATTCCCAATTTTTTTTGACAGCTCTTCTGTCAGTCTTTTGCAGCATTGAGCTACTGCAAACACTGACAAACATTGCACAAAGGTGCACGGCTTCACCCAGGCTCTCCCATAACTCCCTCCAACCACGCAGGGAGGTTCTCTTCCATTCGAATCGACGGAAGAGAATTCCCCAGGATGCCAACGCAGCCTGGTTGCACCTTGCACATGAGGGCACTAGCAGGGATGTCGTCTGGTGGCGCTGGCTGCAGTGATGCAAATCTTTCAATTATCTCAGTAGATCACAAAACGGTACTGCAATGCCACACTCAACCTCGTCCTGCTGTGCCACTCATCACATCCCCATCACTCTGTGCATTCCCTACTCTACCCCTGCATATCCTTACACCAACTTACCTTGCATCTCCACCCATCCCTCTCTCTCTCTCTCTCTGACTACATTATCAGTTCCCCATATGACTAGCCACCCCTCACACTCACCCTCATCCTTGTCCAATCATACCAACAAATAACACACAAGGGTAGGCACATGGGTCCTTTAGCCAATCTTCATGTATCGTTAATGTTGATGTGTTGTCAAACATTGAAATCTTTATTTTCAGGACTTTGCGTTCTTGCACAGATTGGAGGGCACCTTTGGAAGTGGCTTAGTGAGTTTAATGAAAGTTGAGACTTAAGGGTTCCCCCCACAATTGTCATGAGTTTGAAAGGAATGGGTTGGACATTGCACGGATGCTTTATGGAGCTGGTGTCGGGTGGTGCCAACCTGGTGCATTATGTGGCAGTTAGGGTGAGGCCATCACTAGCCTCTCGGGCAGCATTATGATCGGGTGCTGATGCCCTGTGTCCTGTGCAGCATCAGGTGATTGCGGAGAAGGTTGGTGTTGTTGGTGGTGATTCTGGTGTGTTTAGTGATGTTGGTGTTGGGGCTGATAATGGTGGTATTCTGAGGACCTTGGTGAGATTATTTGAAGGGCAATGAAGATGGCAGGTGAAGTTGAGATGACAAGTGCCTGTCAATGGTAAGAGAGGTTGCTCCAAGGAGGTGACAGTGCAAACACTTCCAAAGTGCACACAGCTCAAATACTCTTCCAAAACCTGAAGGTTTCAGCTTCTGACATTGGAAAGTGAACAGTGTAAAATGGTTTTATATCACTTCTGCAGCTATCAACTAACCAAAGCAATAGAGAATCACTGAGAACCGACTCCACTTACCTGGCGTGAAACCTGAGGCACAGCCAATCTGACAAAATGTTGGTAAAATTATAAGTGCCTGCTTTTATGCCTCTTAACTAGCATTAAAGTATCTTTTAATAATGTTAATCACCTGTCCCGCCGCTTGCTGTTGGGTCTGCTATCCGAACGCCAACCTGACAGCTGAGAAACTCACATGGAGGTGGGTTCAGAGTGGGATCACGACCTGCTGTCAATCAGGGCCATTTTGACAGCGGGCCCGCCTCCAAACCCGCACTAGCAGGGCTGGGAAGATCCCAGCCAATGGGTGAGCAGTAAGGTGGCAGATAGAGTATAATGTAGGGTGAGGTTGAGATGACTTTGGTAGGAAGATTAGAAAAGCAGAATATTTTTTAAATGGTGAGAAACTTTTAAATGTTGGTGTTCAGAGGTATTTGGGTGTCCACGTGCAAGAAACACAGAAAGCTGGCATGTAGGTACCGCAAGCAATAAGGAAGGCACATGGCCTGTTAGCCTTTATTGCAAGGGGGTTAGAGTATAAGAGTTATGAAGTCTTACTACAATTGTACAGGGCCTTGGTGAGACCACACTTAGAATACTGTGCACAGTTTTGGTCTCCTTATCTAAGGAAGAATATACTTGTCTTGGAGGCAGTGTAACGAAGGTTCACTGGATTGACTCCTGGGATGAGAGGGCTATCCTATAATGTGAGATTGTGTAGAATGGGCTTGTACTCTCTGGAATTTAGAAGAATGAGAGGTGATTTCATTGAAACATACAAGATTCTGAAGGGGATTAACAGAGTAGAAGCTGAGGTTGTTTCTCCTGGCTGGAGTGTCTCGAACTAGAAGGCATAGTCTCAGGATAAGGGGTAGGACATTTAAGACCGAGATGAGGGGGAATTTCTTCATTCAGAGGGTTGTGAATCATTGGAATTCTCTGCTCCAGAGAGCTGTGGATGCTGAGTCTTTGAATACATTGAAGGCTGAGATCGATAGATTTTTGTACTCATGGCGAATCTAGGGATATGGAGACTGGGTGGAAAGCAGAGTTGAGGTCGATGATCAGCCATGATCTTATTGAATGGTGGAGCAGGCTCGAGGGGCCGTATTGCCTACTCCTGCTCCAATTTCTTAGGTTCTTATGTTCTTAAAACAGCATGAAGATAAGAAAGATGGATAGGAGAAAAAAATGGAAAGAAAATGAGAAGTTATAAAAAAAGGAAAGAAAACCCCTCAAATTCAGGAGGTTCGAAACAAAAATAGAAAGCGTTGGAAACGCACAGTACATCGGCAAAGATCCAAAAAGGGAGGAGAAAACAGGTAAATGTTTATATTTTAGTTTTGAAGAAAGGTGCAGCTCTGTCCCTCTCCCCTGACAAACGGTCCTCACCCAAAATATTCACTTCCTCCTCCCAACAAACACCAACAGACACCATCATCATCATCATAGGCAGTCCCTCAGAATCGAGGAAGACTTGCTTCCACTCTAAAAATGAGTTCTTAGGTGGCTGAACAGTCCAATACGAGAACCACAGTACCTGTCGCAGGTGGGACAGATAGTCGTTGAGGGAAAGGGAGGGTGGGACTGGTTTGCCACACACTCTTACCGCTATCTGCGCTTGATTTCTGCATGCTCTCATAGAAACATAGAAACATAGAAAATAGGTGCAGGAGCAGGCCATTCAGCCCTTCTAGCCTGCACCGCCATTCAATGAGTTCATGGCTGAACATGAAACTTCAGTACCCACTTCCTCCTTTCACGCCATACCCCTTGATCCCCCGAGTAGTAAGGACTTCATCTAACTCCCTTTTGAATATATTTAGTGAATTGGCCTCAACTACTTTCTGTGGTAGAGAATTCCACAGGTTCACCACTCTCTGGGTGAAGAAGTTTCTCCTTATCTCGGTCCTAAATGGCTTACCCCTTATCCTTAGACTGTGACCCCTGGTTCTGGACTTCCCCAACATTGGGAACATTCTTCCTACATCCAACCTGTCCAAACCCGTCAGAATTTTAAACGTTTCTATGAGGTCCCCTCTCACTCTTCTGAACTCCAGTGAATACAAGCCCAGTTGATCCAATCTTTCTTGATAGGTCAGTCCCACCATCCCGGGAATCAGTCTGGTGAATCTTCGCTGCACTCCCTCAATAGCAAGAATGTCCTTCCTCAAGTTAGGAGACCAAAACTGTACACAATACTCCAGGTGTGGCCTCACCAAGGCCCTGTACAACTGTAGCAACACCTCCCTGCCCCTGTACTCAAATCCCCTCGCTATGAAGGCCAACATGCCATTTGCTTTCTTAACCGCCTGCTGTACCTGCATGCCAACCTTCAATGACTGATGTACCATGACACCCAGGTCTCGTTGCACCTTCCCTTTTCCTAATCTGTCACCATTCAGATAATAGTCTGTCTCTCTGTTTTTACCACCAAAGTGGATAACCTCACATTTATCCACATTATACTTCATCTGCCACGCATTTGCCCACTCACCTAACCTATCCAAGTCACTCTGTAGCCTCATAGCATCCTTCTCGCAGCTCACACTGCCACCCAACTTAGTGTCATCCGCAAATTTGGAGATACTACATTTAATCCCCTCGTCTAAATCATTAATGTACAATGTAAACAGCTGGGGCCCCAGCACAGAACCCTGCGGTACCCCACTAGTCACTGCCTGCCATTCCGAAAAGTACCCATTTACTCCTACTCTTTGCTTCCTGTCTGACAACCAGTTCTCAATCCACGTCAGCACACTACCCCCAATCCCATGTGCTTTAACTTTGCACATTAATCTCCTGTGTGGGACCTTGTCGAAAGCCTTCTGAAAGTCCAAATATACCACATCAACTGGTACTCCTTTGTCCACTTTATTGGAAACATCCTCAAAAAATTCCAGAAGATTTGTCAAGCATGATCTCCCTTTCACAAATCCATGCTGACTTGGACCTATCATGTCACCATTTTCCAAATGCGCTGCTATGACATCCTTAATAATTGATTCCATCATTTTACCCACTACTGAGGTCAGGCTGACCGGTCTATAATTCCCTGCTTTCTCTCTCCCTCCTTTTTTAAAAAGTGGGGTTACATTGGCTACCCTCCACTCGATAGGAACTGATCCAGAGTCAATGGAACGTTGGAAAATGACTGTCAATGCATCCGCTATTTCCAAGGCCACCTCCTTAAGTACTCTGGGATGCAGTCCATCAGGCCCTGGGGATTTATCGGCCTTCAATCCCATCAATTTCCCCAACACAATTTCCCGACTAATAAAGATTTCCCTCAGTTCCTCCTCCTTAATAGACCCTCTGACCACTTTTATATCCGGAAGGTTGTTTGTGTCCTCCTTAGTGAATACTGAACCAAAGTACTTGTTCAATTGGTCTGCCATTTCTTTGTTCCCCGTTATGACTTCACCTGATTCTGACTGCAGGGGACCTACGTTTGTCTTTACTAACCTTTTTCTCTTTACATACCTATAGAAACTTTTGCAATCCGCCTTAATGTTCCCTGAAAGCTTCTTCTCGTACTCCATTTTCCCTGCCCTAATCAAACCCTTTGTACTCCTCTGCTGAGTTCTAAATTTCTCCCAGTCCCCAGGTTCGCTGCTATTTCTGGCCAATTTGTATGCCATTTCCTTGGCTTTAATACTATCGCTGATTTCCCTAGATAGCCACGGTTGAGCCACCTTCCCTTTTTTATTTTTACGCCAGGCAGGAATGTACAATTGTTGTAATTCATCCATGCGGTCTCTAAATGTCTGCCATTGCCCATCCACAGTCAAACCCTTAAGTATCATTAGCCAATCTATCTTAGCCAATTCATGCCTCATACCTTCAAAGTTACCCTTCTTTAAGTTCTGGACCATGGTCTCTGAATTAACTGTTTCATTCTCCATCCTAATGCAGAATTCCACCATATTATGGTCACTCTTCCCCAAGGGGCCTCGCACAATGAGATTGCTAATTAATCCTCTCTCATTACACAACACCCAGTCTAAGATGGCCTCCCCCCTAGTTGGTTCCTCGACATATTGGTCTAGAAAACCATCCCTTATGCATTCCAGGAAATCCTCCTCCACCGTATTGCTTCCAGTTTGGCTAGCCCAATCTATGTGCATATTAAAGTCACCCATTATAACTGCTGCACCTTTATTGCATGCACTCCTAATTTCCTGTTTGATGCCCTCCCCAACATCACTACTACTGTTTGGAGGTCTGTACACAACTCCCACTAACGATTTTTGCCCTTTAGTGTTCTGCAGCTCTACCCATATAGATTCCACATCATCCAAGCTAATGTCTTTCCTAACTATTGCATTAATCACCTCTTTAACCAGCAATGCTACCCCACCTCCTTTTCCTTTTATTCTATCCTTCCTGAATGTTGAATACCCATGGATGTTGAGTTCCCAGCCCTGATCATCCTGGAGCCACGTCTCCGTAATCCCAATCACATCATATTTGTTAACATCTATTTGCACAGTTAATTCATCCACCTTATTGCGGATACTCCTTGCATTAAGACACAAAGCCTTCAGGCTTGCTTTTTTAACACCCTTTGTCCTTCTAGAATTTTGCTGTACAGTGGCCCTTTTTGTTCTTTGCCTTGGGTTTCTCTGCCCTCCACTTTTCCTCATCTCCTTTCTGTCTTTTGCTTTTGCCTCATTTTTGTCTCCCTCTGTCTCCCTGTATAGGTTCCCATCCCCCTGCAATATTAGCTTAACTCCTCCCCAACAGCACTCGTCTCGGCGACGAGACTCGAGGTGCTCAGCGCCCTCCCGGATGCACTTCCTCCACTTAAGGGGGTCTTTGGCCAAGGACTCCCAGGTGTCAGTGGGGATGTTGCACTTTATCAGGGAGGCTTTGAGGGTGTCCTTGTAAATTTTCCTCTGTCCACCTTTGGCTCGTTTGCCATAAAGGAGTTCCGAGTAGAGCGCTTGCTTTGGGAGTCTCGTGTCTGGCATACAAACTATGCGGCCTGCCCAGCGGAGCTGATCAAGTGTGGTCAGTGCTTCAATGCTGGAGATGTTGGCCTGGTCAAGGACGCTAATGTTGATGTGTCTGTCCTCCCAGGGGATTTGTAGGATCTTGCAGAGACATCGTTGGTGGTATTTCTCCAGCGACTTGAGGTGTTTACTGTACATGGTCCATGTCTCTGATCCATACAGGGGGGCAGGTATTACTACAGCCCTGTAGACCATGACCTTGGCGGCAGATTTGAGGGCCTAGTCTTCAAACACTCTTTTCCTCAGGCAGCACTGGCGTACTGGAGGCGGTGTTGAATCTTGTCGGCAATGTCTGCTCTTGTTGCGAAGAGGCTCCTGAGGTATGGGAAATGGTCCACATTGTCCAGGGCCGTGCCATGGAACTTGATGACTGGGGGGCAGTGCTCTGCGGCAAGGACAGGCTACCAACAGACACACTGTAATGCAGGATATAGTAAAGTCTGACGTTACTAAAATCAGTGATCCATAGTGGACTGCAGAGTGCCCAGGAGAAAGATCAAATGCTGTTCCTGATTGTTGGACTTGTACCATGTAGGACTTCCACTACAGTCCTAAGAAAGGCTCTGATACTGGAGCTAAATTAACCATAGAGATTTATTGAACACATACGTGATTACAAGTGAACAAATTCATCTATTATACTCAGAAGTAGGATAAGCTTCAGACACAAAGAACATTGGTAATAGAATATGATGAAACCTGAGCACCACATGCTTTCCCTTTTCTAAACCAGACTTACCCAGTTTTCTCCAGTTCTGCAGTATATCATGTGACCTGTTTATGGCATGAAATTGCTAACTGTTGTGACATGCTCCAGGTCCTCTAAGTTTATTTCGTCGGGGTCATGATCTTTTTGCACCATCACTCCTGTCCTAACCAAGATCCACCTACTTCCTGTCCCCCAGTATATCATAGAATCCTCGAATAGTACAGCACAGAAGGAGGTCATTCATCCCATCACGTCTGCGCCGGTTCTTTCGAAGTGTAATCCACTTAGTCCCCCTCCCCCACTCTTGCCCCATATGCCTGCAAATTTGTCTCCTTCAAGTATTTATCCAATTAACTGATCATTATCACATTGTTGTGTGGGAGTTTGCTTGTGGGTGAATTGGCTGCCGCATTTCCTACATTACAACAGTGACTACATTCCAAAAGTACTTCATTGGTTGTAAAGCGCTTTGAAACGTCTGGTGGTTGTGCAAGGCACTATATAAAGAACGTGCTTATTTATAGTGTAAAAATGGCCACCATGCTCCACCCTTTGTCTATGATTGGTCACTTTGGAGGATAAACCACACCCTGAAGTTTCACAGGAATGTGTAACTGGGGCCACCCACTCCAAGGTCTCACTGACTTTGCAAATTGTAACTCAATCCACTTTGACTTCCTGAAGTGACAGAGGACAGGGCTCCCCAGAAGACAACAAGGGCCAGCCAAAGTGCCTTACCCCAGTCCCCAGTCCAAGTACATCTCTCCCGTCTCCCCCCCCACTCCACCATAGATGGGCATTGTATATGGATGGTTAACAGTTTTATTGGGTATGAAGTGAATAGTGACAGTGTCGTGACTTCTGGATATCATGCACTCCAACGATGTCCCTTGTAGGGGATTGGAAGAACGTGATCTCTTCCCTGAGTTCCCTCTCTCTCCTCCGATCCCCCCCACCCATGTCTCTAACTGCCCCCGCGCCAGTGTCTCTCTCCCCCAGCCTCTCTCTCCCCCGTTCTCTCTCTCTCCTTCTCGCCCCCATCTCTCTCTCTCTCCCCCGTTCTCTCTCTCTCCCCAGTCTCTCTCTCTCTCTCTCTCGCCCCCCATCTCTCTCTTTCTCCCCTGTCTCTCTCTCTCTCCCCCAGTCTCTACCCCCCCACCCCAGCCTCTCTCACTCTCCCCCCCAGTCTTTCTCTCTCCCCCCAAGCCTCACTCTCTCCACACTCCCCCAGCCTCTCTCACTCTCCCCCAAGTCACTCTCTCACTCCCGCTGTCTCTTCCCCCGCCCCCACCCCAGCCTCTCTCACTCTCCCCGCAGTCTTTCTCTCTCCCCCAAGCCTTTCTCTCTCCACACGCCCCCCCCCCCACCCCCCAGCCTCGCTCACTCTCCCCCAAGTCTCTCTCTCTCCCCCTGTCTCTCTCAGCCCCCCGCCGCTTCTCTGCTCGCTGCCCAGCCTCTCTCGGCCACCCATGGGCCCTCTCAGCACCATGGCCGCCGCTCTCGGCCGCCCACCAGTCCTCTCGGCCGCCGCTCTTGGCACAAGTGGTGGAAGAGAGTCGGGGCCTCAAGAAGTTTTGGGCCTCAGGTCCTGCTTCTCGGCACCACGTGGAGGGAATGATTTGGGGCCAGTAGAGGAGGGGGGCCGGGGGCGGAACTTGACAGAGGGTGGGGCTTGTCGTATAGCTGTCAAAAAAATTGCAGTACGGGCATGGGGGGCGGGGCTGGATTGACACATGTCTGTCAATAAAAGTGCAGTACAAATAGGGTAGTTACTACCCTATATAAATCTAAGTCCTTCTTCTTCTTCTTGGAATAACGCTATGTGATCATTTATGTTCACCTGAGAGAACAGATGGGACCTCAGTTTAACGTCTCATCTGAAAACTAACATTGCAGTGCTCCTCAATACTGCACGGAGTGTCAATCTAAATTTTGTGCTCAATTCTTTGAACCCACGACCTTCTGACTCAGAGGCGAGGGTGTTACCACCTGAGCCACGGCTGAAAAAGATAGACAATCACTTTCAGGATCTTGGTCCTCATCCCATTTTAAAATCTCTTTTTTTCCAAATGTATCCCAACCCGCAATCCCTGCTCCTCCAACTGCTCATGCCCTACCACGCTGCTCCACTACCCCAGGCTGATCTTTCATCTATTACACTCCAGCTCATTAGAACTCACTCACAACGCCACTTAACCTTATTAACTCACCTTTTCTTCAATACCTTCCTAAATGCCTCTATCTTCAGCCATGCCTTCAGTTCACCCCCTGCCCTTCTGCCCACTTCTTAATCCTTCCATCTATGCTCATCCATTTCTCTCTGTCTTCATACAACCTCTGAGATGTTCTTTTACATAAACAGCTGTTGTTTTATACATTAACAAGTTGTCTAATCTTCTTGAGCTGTTCAGTTCATCAGCAGAGACATTCTGGCACAAATATTCCTCTTCTTTGAGGTTTAAGGCCTCCATGCTGACCAAATCCTGGACCTCAGTCAAGACCAAGGATGTATGGAAGGATGAAGCTCTGTCTGTTGGATAAAATACATATAATATCATTATTAATGGCAACTAGTCAGTGAATTTGAAAAGCAACCCTTGTTTTTTTTTGAATTAGTTATTTTCTATCAGATTGTGTTGTATTTCACACCACAATAAAAAGTCTGTCAACAGCCACATATTGCTTTGCACAGCACTTCAGGGGATTATCTGTTTGCCTCATAAATGTTTTTGAAAAACACTTTAGGTTCCCTGATGGCTTTGTAATAAATACGTTGCCTGGAGTGGTACTTAACCATACAGACCAGCAGGAGCCTGGTTTAACTCCAGGGGCGGGGGTGAAGGGGAGAGCAAAATTCTCCTCCAATATTCCGCCGAGAATCAGCGTACGATCCTCGTGGAGAAGGTTGGAAAATTCGAGCAGTGAGGCCTACTGCTGCCTCATCAGCCCACCCAGGATTTCCCTGCTGCACTCAATGCCGGACTGCCATCGGTCACTCATTCCCCACTTGCCACGTGCAAATGGCTCGGGGTGGAGTGCGGTTGGGAGAGGAAGGCCCAGGTCCCCCAGTGGATTTCTTACCCATCCACTCCACTTACCAATGCTAGCCAAGCCAACATAGAGAAGGTTGAGATGGGCCCTAGAAAGCAGCAATAAAAGCCCCCAGTTCCCCCAACATAGGGAAAGGACCTTGTGGCGGGCTTGTTCTTCCTCCAGTCGGCCCCAAATACTTAGCCCGGTGAGGGTGTCCGTCTGTGCCGAGGCCTTCCATAGAAACGTTTGTTCAAATCTTTGAAGTGCTTCTGCTCCTTTAAGATGCCAGTGCTGCAGCTGTGTCCACTCTGTGGCACCGCTGGAGTTTTCTGGGTTGCATTGGTGGGCTCCCTCGACAGCAGGATTCCCACTGGGATTGCACCATGCGTATGCAATGAGCTCCGACCCAGAAAAATGGGTTGGGCTTTGGGTGGATACGGTTTGGAAGTCCCACCCCAAAAGAATTCCATTCCGAAGAAGAGAATCCTGCCCACCACCCATCCTCTGTGGGTTAGCTGATAATAGTTGGGGCAGCTGGCTGTTATGAAGAGACAGTAGTTGGATGTTACAATAGGTCTCAGTGTCACTGGGGGGAAAAAAGATCAGCCAGGGTTCCCTCTCCAGTGAACCCTGCATGTGGCTGTTGGATGACAGTAGGATCAGGTTTAGTTGTGGTGTCTTTCATGATTTTAGAGCCTGTGAGCACTCATCATCTAGACTCAGAAATGGAGAATGGGCATTTTGGGGAGATATTGGGAGATACCCAGTCCTTTTCGAATCATACTCCAGTATGGCTTTGCCATTGTGGGGAAATAGTGCAGAGCTTCGAACAAGATATTCAACCGTGGGGGCATCAATGTCAAATCCAATCTTGGCCTAGCCCATCTACAGATATACACTTCCAACAGATATCACTCCAGAGCAATCAAGAGCGAGAACCTGGCTCAACTTCCCCATCCCTTACACAGAGTGCTGAGGTTAATTGTGGCTTATCTACTCATTAAACCTGCTGAGCAACTTGTAAGATTTCTAAATCTCTGGCATTAAATTGACAGCAAGACTGATTCTTTTAACAATTTGGAATAATTTATTCAACACAAACACATGCACATCTATCAGCAGTCATCAGCTATCCTGCAGATCTACTTAGTTACAACAGAAACAATGATGCTACAATAATGATTTATAAAAAGATATACTTTACTTCCCTCGGGCAAAGCACAAGCACATGGTGTTTGTCCTTGCTTCTGCTGTGGAGGGAGGTTCCTGTTTTGCCTTGTGCTAAGGAGAAGAGACCCAGCAATCTTTGGCTTGATTTATTATACTCATTAAGGCCATTGTTTCTCAGAAAGCTTCAGGATTGGGTCTTGGTTCCAGGGCCGTTCCTGATTGGCTTCTCCTCATACAAGTGTCTGTCTGAAGGGCTGGTGCCATTCCTTGGTTAATCTTTTCCAGTTTGGTGAGTTTCAAATCCATGTTTTTTTGTTCCTTGAGCTCCGCCCAGCCAGAGGAGACATAAACTTGGGGAGTTATCCATTTTGTTTCTTTCAACACTGCAGCCTTTCCTTATAATCTACATTCTTAGCATTTATATACAGAATCAATTTTATCATCATTACACACTTTTATTCTTACAAACTGGAGAAGTGGAAATCTCTTTCATTGCTGCTCTGTAGCTGTTCTTATATTTGACATTTAGTTTGGGTCATTGGAGAGTAATGTCAAAGAACCAGTTCCCCATGTTTCCATTACTAATATTAGCCCCTTTATCGTGAGCTGAAATCAGTGATCCACAAGAAAATCTTTTTTCCTAGCTTTCCATCACTCTGTGGAAGTGTCTGGGATTCCACTTGTCACGTCTTCACAATAGCAAAGCTGATGTCAGAAAGGCAGTGTGTGGGGTTGATGAGCGTGACCCACCTCACAGCGCTGCTTTGTTAACATGATTAAAAGCGACTTAAAGGCAGACAGGAGACGAGTCAACATTATTCACGTTAACTCAACTGCTACACAGTATGCACAGTATTTATATTTTAAAATCCCATGTTAACTGGCAATTTAGAACATTCTAATTACAGTGTTGTTCAATATGTGCTCCAGGAAAATGTGTTATCATCCCTTACTTAACCAGTAGCAGCCATTTGATATACTGAGCCTCAATCTCTCCCTATTATTAAACCTAACTCCGCACAGTCTGAGCAATTGTAAAATCACCAATCAAAGCACCTCGACAAAACATTTGAACAAACTAATTGCTTGGACACAAATAGATACATGTTCACTTTAATGCTATAAGCTTGTGATGTGATTCTGTAACATAGCCTGAAGCGATAGGATCCGCCCTGTTTATGTTATGCTCTGATCCCATGGCATTGGAACAACAGAATCAGCAGTGCAAACACAAAGCACACACCTGTTTTAAAGTTGGGATTTCTTTTCTCCAGCGGCTGGGGAAGCAAAGTGCAAACCAATAAGGATAAAGCCCCAATGTTGAACCGCAAGGGTAAGCTGAGCCACTCAGTCCACCAGCCAGAAAACACAGCAGCCTCTCCCTTCAACTGCAGTGCTTTGTTGCCACCTTGGACACAAATATTTCTGGATCGAAGCAGTGGAAACCACCTCTTTAGGCGGGTCTTACTGCTATCGAAGACAACTACTGCTATCGAAGACAGCAGCGATCCCTTGCTTAACTTTCAGCATTGCCATCAGAGACGCCAGACTGTTAGGTAAATGCAGCATAAATCCCTGTGCTGGAGCTGGTTTCTGTTTTTTGGTCGGCTGGGAGCCTGAGGTTTATGGGACGTTTAGGAGTCTCCGAACTAAACTTCCACACAGGTAGAGTTGTTGCTTTCCCAATGTGGAGTGCACACTCCCTCCCCATACAGATACACCCCAAGCTACCTAAATCCACATGGCTTAGAGGTAAATTGGCAAGGCCCAAAGTTCAGAGACCTGCGAGTGTGTACAGGAATACTGTTGTAGTTTAACCAGATAAAACCACGCAGCCTATCAGCACAGAGTACTGGTAAACATTTTCTTATTCCAGGTTGGCCCACCCAACCATTTAGGGCATTGTCTTGCAACTGTGTACTGAATTGAATGGAAAGATACCCAGCTCCCAGTGACAGGTCTCATTCGTGAGACAGGCTGGCTGGTCGCCAACAGGCAGCCCTGAGTGCTTGCCAACTTGTCTGCTTCAGGTACTGAGTAACTGAGTTTCCCCACAGAGGGTTGCCAAGGTTCCAAACTTGCATCACCAGGCGTGCCAGGCAGGACTGGAACTGATGTCCTAGGGTAACATTTGCTAATGCAGTTCGGGAATGTTTAAACTAATATGGCAGGGGGATGGGAACCTATGCAACGAGACAGGGCGAAGTAATATGGAGTCAGAAACAGATGGTAGAAAGGTAAAAGGCAATAGTGGAAGGCCGAGTAAACAAAGGCAAAGAACAAAAAGGACCACACTACATCATAATTCTAAAAGGACAAAGGGTGTTAAAAAAACAAGCCTGAAGGCTTTGTGTCTTAATGTAAGGAGTATCCGTAATAAGGTGGATAATTTAACTGTGCAAATAGATATTAACAGATATGATGTGATTGGGATTAGAGAGATGTGGCTCGAGGATGATCAGGGCTGGGAACTCAACATCCAGGGGTATTCAACATTCAGGAAGGATAGAATAAAAGGAAAAGGAGATGGGGTAGCATTGCTGGTTAAGGAGGAGATTAATGCAATAGTTAGGAAGGACATTAGCTTGGATGATGTGGAATGTTAATGGGTAGAGCTGCAGAACACCAAAGGGCAAAAAACGTTAGTGGGAGTTGTGTACAGACCTCCAAACAGTAGTAGTGATGTTGGGGAGGGCAACAAACAGGAAATTAGGGGTGCATGCAATAAAGGTGCAGCAGTTATCATGGGTGACTTTAATATGCATATAGATTGGGCTAACCAAACTGGAAGCAAAAAGGTGGAGGAGGATTTCCTGGAGTGCATCAGGGATGGTTTTCTCGACCAATATGTCGAGGAACCAACTAGGGGGGAGGCCATCTTAGACTGGGTGTTGTGTAATGAGAAGGATTAATTAGCAATCTCGTTGTGCAAGGCCCCTTGGGGAAGAGTGACCATAATATGGTGGAATTCTGCATTAGGATGGAGAATGAAACAGTTAATTCAGAGACCATGGTCCAGAACTTAAAGAAGGGTAACTTTGAAGGTATGAGGCATGAATTGGCTAAGATAGATTGGCAAATGATACTTAAGGGGTTATCTGTGGATGGGCAATGGCAGACATTTAGAGACCGCATGGATGAACTACAACAATTGTACATCCCTGTCTGGCGTAAAAATAAAAAAGGGAAGGTGGCTCAACCGTGGCTATCAAGGGAAATCAGGGATGGTATTAAAGCCAAGGAAGTGGCATACAAATTGGCCAGAAATAGCAGCGAACCCGGAGACTGGGAGAAATTTAGAACTCAGCAGAGGAGGACAAAGGGTTTGATTAGGGCAGGGAATATAGAGTACGAGAGAAAGCTTGCAGGGAACATTAAGGCGGACTATCTATAGGTATGTAAAGAGAAAAAGGTTAGTAAAGGCAAACGTAGGTCCCCTGCAGTCAGAATCAGGGGAAGTCATAATGGGGAACAAAGAAATGGCAGACCAATTGAACAAGTACTTTGGTTCGGTATTCACTAAGGAGGACACAAACAACCTTCCGGATATAAAAGGGGTCAGAAGGTCGAGTAAGAAGGAGGAACTGAGGGAAATCATTATTAGTCGGGAAATTGTGTTGGGGAGATTGATGGGATTGAAGGCCGATAAATCCCCAGGGCCTGATGGACTGCATCCCAGAGTACTTAAGGAGGTGGCCTTGGAAATAGCGGATGCATTGACAGTCATTTTCCAACAGTCCATAGACTCTGGATCAGTTCCTATGGAGTGGAGGGTAGCCAATGTAACCCCACTTTTTAAAAAAGGAGGGAGAGAGAAAACAGGGAATTATAGACCGGTCAGCCTGACATCGGTAGTGGGTAAAATGATGGAATCGATTATTAAGGATGTCATAGCAGCGCATTTGGAAAGAGGTGACATGATAGGTCCAAGTCAGCATGGATTTGTGAAAGGGAAATCATGCTTGACAAATCTTCTGGAACTTTTTGAGGATGTTTCCAGTAGAGTGGACAAGGGAGAACCAGTTGTATTTGGACTTTCAGAAGGCTTTCGACAAGGTCCCACACAAGAGATTAATGTGCAAAGTTAAAGCACATGGGATTGGGGGTAGTGTACTGACGTGGATTGAAAACTGGTTGGCAGACAGGAAGCAAAGAGTAGGAATAAATGGGTAGTTTTCAGAATGGCAGGCAGTGACTAGTGGGGTACCGCAAGGTTCTGTGCTGGGGCCCCAGCTGTTTACATTGTACATTAATGATTTAGACGAGGGGATTAAACGTAATATCTCCAAATTTGCGGACAACACTAAGTTGGGTGGCAGTGTGAGCTGCGAGGAGGATGCTATGAGGCTGCAGAGCGACTTGGATAGGTTAGGTGAGTGGGCAAATGCATGGCAGATGAAGTATAATGTGGATAAATGTGAGATTATCCACTTTGGTGGTAAAAACAGAGAGACAGACTATTATCTGAATGGTGACAGATTAGGAAAAGGAGAGGTGCAACGAGACCTGGGTGTCATGGTACATCAGTCATTGAAGGTTGGCATGCAGGTACAGCAGGCGGTTAAGAAAGAAAATGGCATGTTGGCCTTCATAGCGAGGGGATATGAGTACAGGGGCAGGGAGGTGTTACTACAGTTGTACAGGGCCTTGGTGAGGCTACACCTGGAGTATTGTGTACAGTTTTGGTCTCCTAACTTGAGGAAGGACATTCTTGCTATTGAGGGAGTGCAGCGAAGGTTCACCAGACTGATTCCCGGGATGGCGGGACTGACATATCAAGAAAGACTGGATCAACTGGGCTTGTATTCACTGGAGTTCAGAAGAATGAGAGGGGATCTCATAGAAACGTTTAAAATTCTGACGGGTTTAGACAGGTTAGCTGCAGGAAGAATGTTCCCAATGTTGGGGAAGTCCAGAACCAGGGGTCACAGTATAAGGATAAGGGGTAAGCCATTTAGGACCGAGATGAGGAGAAACTTCTTCACCCAGAGAGTTGTGAACCTGTGGAATTCTCTACCACAGAAAGTTGTTGAGGCCAATTCACTAAATATATTCAAAAAGGAGTTAGATGTAGTCCTTACAACTAGGGGGATCAAGGGGTATGGCGAGGACGCAGGAATGGGGTACTGAAGTTGCATGTTCAGCCATGAACTCATTGAATGGCGGTGCAGGCTAGAAGGGCCGAATGGCCTACTCCTGTTTCTATGTTTCTATATCCTGGAATCAACTCAACCTAAACCTGTGCATCTCTCCTTCCCCTCCCCAGGAGAGGTGTCCCTCATTAGTCAGTAAGGTGTGGGTTTGAGTTATTAGTACTGAGGGTGTGCTGCACTGTCAAAGGCGCCGTCTTTCAGGGGAGATGTTAAACCAAGGTCCAGTCTACCTTCTCAGATGGATCCCATGGGATTATTTTGAAGAAGAGCAGGGGAGTTTTCCCCAGTGTCCTGGCCAATATTTATCCCTCAACCAGCACCAGTAAAACAGATGATTTGGGCATTATAGCATTGCTGTTTATTGAACCTTGCTGTGCATAAATTGGCTGCTGCGTTTCCTACATTACAACAGCGAATACACTTCAAAAGTAATTCATTGGGTGTAAAACATTTTGGGATATCCTGAAGTTGTGAAAGTCACTATATAAATGCCTTTTCTTTTTTTCCATCACTAGTGGACAGCACACACCCTGTACTCCTCACAAGTGACAAGGTAAGCAGCACAACTGAATGTAAAATGACTGAGTTACCATCCTCCTAACCGCAACATGGACACATGATCCCGCATCATACTCGGTTATATCCATAGGTCCACCAACTGAAGGTATGAAGCTTCTGCAATATCTGCTTGGCTCGGTACACACTGTTGCGGAGACATCATTTGTGGTATTTCTCCAGCGATTTGAGATGTCTACTGTATATGGTCCACGTGTCTGAGCCATACACGAGGACGGGTATCACTACAGCCCTGTAGACCATGAGTTTGATGCCAGATTGTCTCCGCAAGATCTTGAAAATCCCCTGGGAGGACAGACGCACCAATGTCAGTGTTCTTGATCAGGCCAACATCCCCAGCATCGAAGTACTGACCACACTCGACCAGCTCCGTTGGGCGGGCCACATTGTTCGCATGCCTGACACAAGACTCCCAAAGCAAGCACTCTACTCGGAACTCCTATATGGCAAACGAGCCCCAGGTGGGCAGAGGAAATGTTTCAAGGACACCCTCAAAGCCTCCTTGTTAAAAGGCAACGTCCCCACCGACACCTGGGAGTCCCTGACCAAAGACCGCCCTAAGTGGAGGACGAGCATCAGGGAGGGCGCTGAGCACTTCGAGTCTCGTCGCTGAGAGCATGCAGAAAGCAAGCACAGGCAGAAAGAAGGAGCATGCGGAAAACCAGGCTCCCCACCCACCCTTTCCTTCAACGATTGTCTGTCCCACCTGTCCCATATTGGACTATTCAGTCCCTAGGAACTCACTTTTAGAGTGGAAGCAAGTCTTCCTCGATTTTGAGGGACTGCCTCTGATGATGACACTGTTGCCCAAAATGCAGTAATAGCTGCTTGTCCTCTTTACAGGCAGGTAGAAAGGTGTTGATTCCATTTCACGTAATTTCTCTAGCACAAACTAATTCAAGTGAGTCTATTTCAGGCATGCTGGGTTTAAAATCTAGATTCATTCCAAAATACTACTACTGGTCTCGAAAAGTATTATCTGAAATGTATAATCCAACTCAGAAAAAAAGGTGTTCATTTGCAATTTGTAAAAATGAGACTGATGTAAAAATTTGAATGTTAAATTTTACTTAGTAACAATTACTATGAATGTTTGAGACCATTTTGTGCTGGAGTAGAGGACACTGAGATAATTACAGCAGAAGACCACAGTAAAGACCACATGGGACAAGAAAAGGAAATTCAGCCCATCAAGCCAGTTCTTTCCCAGGCATGTACAATCCAATCCATAACAGACTCTCCCAATACAGTTAATCGCCTGAGGAAAGATTCACTCTGGCTCCTTGCAAGATAAATCATATAGCAATGGATTTACCACAGTTACTAACCAACTCCCCCCCCCCCCCCCCAAGCTGTTACTGCATTTTGGGCAACAGTGTCATCATCAGAGGCAGTCCCTTGAAATCGAGAAAGACTTGCTTCCACTCTAAAAGTGAGTTCCTTGGTGACTGAACAGTCCAATACGGGGATTACAGTAAAAATAACTCATTAATAAATCAAATAATTGTTCACAAAACCTAGTGGAGCAACCAAAAGAAACCATGGAGTTTTAAGGGCACTGTATAGAATGAAGAGGTGCTAGTGTAGTGGGCATCCTGTCTGAATTTTAAAGCACGGCCTATATAGAAAAAATAACCAGAAAGTGACTCATCCACATATAACCACTAAAAGGGAGACCAGTCAGCCAGAAGCCAACAAATGGAGACCTTGTGATCAGTGCATTAAACTGTAAACCGCAGCATCTGCAGAGTCCGAGGAAGGGAATGCATTCTTTGCATTGTTAATCGTGCGGACCATTATCAAAAAACAAGGCCTACTATAAACTGACTCTTCGTTTTATACAAAAATGATCAGAACAAAAAAAAGCACAAAAACGGGAAATCATCACAAAATAAGGATGAATTACAGAGGAACTTAAAGCAGCGCAAGAATGTAGATCACACTATTCTTAAAGTTCCTTAAATATGGTTCCTGTATTCATGATAATATGACAGTGACTAAGTGATATATCTTTCATGAATTAAAATCCCCAAACTGGGCTGATACTTGGAAGTCACTATTAGTTGGTAAAACATGTTATTCATTCTGTGAGATTGAACAACCCTGAAGCACTTCAAATATCTCCACATCATGGGGACCCAGTTTAATTTCCCAGATGGAGTCTTGGGGACTACTGAAATCCAATCCCCAACCATTGTTAGTGAGACATTGGGGGTTGAAGGGGGGCCCGGTAGCCCAAAGGCCGGTTTTCCCAGCACACTCTGGAGATTTAATTCCAGTGCATTTTATGTCACTGACAGGTGATCTGCACAGAAGTCAGCCTCATTGACAAGCTTGGCTTCCAGTTGGACGGGGAATGCTCCGGAGGAGAGCAGAAGACCAGATAGGTCTGATCACCGATCCGGTGGGGGGAGGGGGGTCAGATTCCTGACCCCAAGGGGTCCTGGCTAGGGGGTCCGATCCTGGGGGAGGTGGGGTGTGTGTATAAGGGAGTCTGATTGTGGGTGATGGGAGTGGTCATGACCACATCAGAGACTGAAGGTTCAGAGTCAGTAATGACAGCAGAGTCCTCTGATGAGTGAACAATGGTTGGTTGGTCACTGACTGCATCTTCCTCACTCAGTTCCAGTTCATCCGTGTGCCGCAGTTTAACCTGGTCAAGGTGTTTCCTGCATGTTTGCCCATTCTTGAGCACGACAATAAACACTCTGTTATCCTCCTTGGCTGTAACAGTGCCGGCAATCCACTTTGGACCTTGACCATAGTTCAGTACATAAACCGGATCGTTGACCGAGATGTCATGTGGCACAGCAACACGATCATGACACCATTGCTGACTTTGACGTCTGTTTTCAACACGATCATTCAAATCAGGATGAACAAGAGAAAGCCTGGTCTTGAGAATTCTCTTCATCAGTAGTTCAGCAAGAGGAATCCCAGTAAGTGTATGAGGTCTTGACCTGTAACTGAGCAATATACATGACAACTGTCTCTGCAGTAGTGCCCAGGACTCCATCTGAGTTACATGTTTCATACTTTGCTTGATCGTTTGAATGGCACTCTCTGCTTGACCATTAGAAGCAGGCTTGAATGGAACTGATCTCACATGTCTGATGCCATTGAGTTTCATGAACTCCTGGAACTCAAGACTTGTGAAGCAAGATCCGTTGTCGCTCACAACAATGTCAGGCAAACCATGAGTAGCAAACATGATACGAAGGCTCTCAATGGTAGCTGTAGACGTGCTGGATGACATAATAACACACTCTATCCACTTAGAATATGCATCTACTACGACAAAAAACATCTTTCCTAGGAACGGGCCCGCAAAATCAATGTGGATCCTCGACCATGGTTTGGATGGCCACGACCAAAAACTCAGCGGAGATTCCTCTGGTACTTTACTTAGCTGCATGCAAGTATTGCACTGATGCACGTATGATTCCAGATCAGAGTCAATTCCAGGCCACCATACATGAGCCCTAGCAATGGATTTCATCATGACAATACCAGGATGAGTTCTATGAAGTTCATGTACAAATTTTTCTCGACCTTTCTTAGGCATGATTACACGATTACCCCACAGTAAACAGTCTGACTGAATGGACAGCTCATCCTTGCAACAGTTGTAAGGTTTGGTCTCCTCACACATCTCCATAGGTATGGCAGACCAATCACCACTAGGTACACACCATTTCACAACCGATAAAATAGGGTCATGGCTGGTTCAGATCCTAACTTGTTGAGCAGTGACAGGGGTTCCTTCACTCTCAAAAGCATCCATTACTAACAGTAGATCTGCAGGTTGAGGCGTCTCCATCTCAGTTGTGGGTAAGGGCAGACGACTCAGTGCATCGGCACAATTCTCAGTACCAGGTCTATGACAGATGATGTAATCCTAGGCAGACAATGTCAGCGCCCACCTTTGAATGCGGGACGATGCATTGGTATTAATACCTTTAATTTTCCACAAACTATGAAATGAGTGGCTTGTGATCCGTTTCTAGTTCAAACGAAGACCAAACAGATACTGGTGCATTTCTTTTACCCCATACACACAGGCCAAAGCTTCTTTCTCTACTGTACTGTAAGCTCTTTCCACTTTAGACAGACTTCTCGAAGCATACGCAACCGGTTGTAGCTTGCCCGATTCATTTGCTTGTTGGAGTACGCAGCCAACCCCATATGATGAAGCATCACAGGCCAATACAAGACACTTACATGGATCAAAATGAACAAGCAACTTGTTTGAACATAGCAGATTCTTGGCTTTCTCAAAGGCTCTATCTTGAGATACACCCCAGACCCAGTTGTCGCCTTTTCTTAGTAACACATGCAATGGCTCTAGTACTGTGCTCAATCTGGATAAGAAATGATCAAAGTAGTTGAGTAGCCCAAGGAACGAACGCAGCTCCATCACATTCTGAGGCCTGTGTGCATTTTTGATGGCCTCGGGTTTCAAATCAGTGGGCCTGATACCATCAGCAGCAATCTTCCTCCCAAGGAATTCGACTTCATGTGCCATGAATACACACTTTGAGCATTTCAGCCTGAGTTCCACTTTGTCCAGATGCTGTAGGACTTGTTCAAAATTGTTCAGATGTTCAGCAGTGTCATGATCTGTGACCAGAATGTTATCTTGAAACACGACAGTTCTAGGAACGGACTTCAATAAACTCTCCATATTCCTCTGAAATATGGCTGCAGCCAAACGAATCCCAAAAGGACACCTGTTGTAGACTAACAGTCCTTTATGGGTGTTAACGCAGGTGAGTTTCTTCGAAGTGTCGACAAGCTCCTGGGTCATATAGGCCGATGTCAGATCCAGTTTCGTGAACGACTTTCCACCAGCTAGCATGGCGAACAGGTCATCAGCCCTCGGTAACGGATACTTATCCTGTTTTGAAAATCATTTAATCATAACCTTGCAGTCTTCACAAATCCTGACAGTGCCATCACTCTTCAACACAGGTACAATGGGACTAGCCCACTCGTTAAACTCGACCGGTGATATGATCCCTTCACGCTGGAGTCTGTCAAGCTCAATTTCAACCTACTCCCTCATCATGTACGAGCTTTGTGATAGACAGGCCTTGTATTGGAGTTCAGGTGAATCTGCACCTTGGCTCCCGTAAAATGACCAATGCCCGGTTCAAACAAAGAAGGAAACTTTTTCAATTACTTGAGCACATGAAGTATCATCCAGCGAGGACACATCTTGACATCATTCCAGTTCAGCTTGATTTTCTCGAGCCAATTCCTGCTGAACAGCATTGGACCATTACCTGGGATGATCCATAATGGTAGCTCGTGAACCACACCATCATATGACCCCTCAATTGCTGCACTGCCAAGCACCGGTATGAGTTCCTTAGTGTAAGTACGCAACCTGGCATTGACTGGACTCAGCTTCGGTTTCGTAACCTTAGTGTCCCACAGCTTGTCGAATGTCCTTTGGCTCATTATTGACTGGCTCGCACCCGTGTCCAGCTCCATTGATACAAGCACCCCATTCAGCTTCACATTAATGATTATCGGCTGGCTCTTGCTCAGGAATTAATACAGTCCATTCACTTCCTCCTCGGGTTGCGTATCCGGGCCATCACTGAACTGGTCCTCATCAACCACGTGGGGAGCCGCACCACGCTTGCTCCATTGTGGACACATTCATTGCAAGAGAATTGTCTAAACCGACACTGCCGATGATTACGGCCACAACGCCAACAGGGTGAAATCTGGTTCGAACCAGTTGGCAGGCTCTGAGCAGCGGCAGGTTTAAGGAAGCAGCTCTGCCCGAAAACGATGCCATCTTGTTTACCGTACTTGCCGTGGAACTCCGACTCATCGATGATATCTGCCTCAAATTATCATCCATCGTCATGCATGCCTGGGTAGTTGCGATGGCCTTTTTCAAATCCAGCATCTCTGCAGCCAACAGCTTCCTGAGGATTGCATCATGCAGTATGTCTTCCAGCATGTTCCTGAACTTACACGGCTCAGCAAGATGTCGCAGGTCGGCGACAAATCCCGACATGACCTGGCCCTCAGCATGAACATGCATGTAGAAACGGTAGCGTGATATGATGGATCCTCTCTTGTGGCTTCAGATGGTTACCCACCAACGTACACAATTCCTCGTACCCTTTTTCTGCCGGACGTACAGGCGAGAAAAGATTCTTCATGAGGCCTTAAATTTTCGGACCACAAACGGTAAGGAGAACTGCCCTGCGCTTAACTGCCTAGGCCTCTGCCTCCATGCCGTTGGCCACAAAATACTGATCCAGGCGGTCAACAAAATCCGCCTAATCCTCGCCCTCCACGAATCTCTCCAGGATTCCAACCATGCCCATTGTGCATGCGAAGGTTCTTAAATTACCTCGTCGCCAATTGTAATGACTCAAGAGACTGGTTACTGTAAATTCACTCAGGTGCAATCTGATCCATTTTATTCCAGTCCGAGAGTGCCTGCATGACCCCCAAGCATTAATATATAACAGTGGGGGAGCTTAGGAGGCAGGGGTGAAGCACTCCTGCTCCACCTGGTCTAAAAGGAGTGCTCCTCGAGGCTGTCCTTGTCTCACTGCAACTGCTGGGTGTCCCATGTCCTGAGAAAGGCTGGCCACAGTAAAACCTGCAAAGCACGTTAAATCGAGGCTTCCAGACTCATTAACATATTTAAAATTCCTACCTGCCTCCGTGAAGCGACTTGGCTGACCACCCCGTGTCCTTATAAGCATAGAATCATAGAAATTTACAGCATGGAAGGAGGCCATTTCGGCCCAGCGTGTCCGCGCCGGCCGACCAAGAGCTATCCAGCCGAATCCCACTTTCCAGCTCTTGGTCCGTAGCCTAAGGTTACGGCACTTTAAGTGCACATCCAAGTATCTTTTAAATGTGGTTAAGGTTTTTGCCTCTAACACCCTCTGGATGAAGAAATTTCCCCTCATATCTCCTCTAAACCTCCCCCCAATTTCTTTAAATCTATGCCCTCTGGTTATTGATCTCTCTGCCAAAGGATGCAGGTCCTTCCTATCTACTCTATCCAGGACCTTCATAATTTTATACACCTCAATCAGGTCTCCCCTCAGCCTCTTCTGTTTCGAAGAAAACAGACTCAGCATCTCCAATCTTTCCTCATAGCCAAAATTCTCCAGTCCAGGCAACTTTGCACCCTTTCCAGTGCAATCGCCTTTCCTGTAATGTGGTGACCAAAACTGCACACAATACTCCAGCTGCAACCTAACCAATGTTTTATACAGTTCAAGCATAACCTCCTTGCTCTTGTATTCTATGCCTCGATTTATAAAGTAATCCATATGCCTTCTTAACCACCTTATCTACCTGGCCTGCTACCTTCAGGGATCTGTGGACCTGCACTCCTTTGTTTATCTACACTTTTCAGTGTCGTACCATTTAATGTGTATTCCCTTGCCATGTTTGACCTCCCAAAATACATTACCTCACACTTATCCGGATTGAATACCATTTGCCACTGTTCTGCCCACCTGACCAGTACATTGATATCTTCCTACAATCCGTAGCTTTCTTCTTCATTATCAACCACACAGCCTATTTTAGTGTCATCTGCAAACTTCTTAATCGTACCCCCAACATTCAAGTCCAAGTCAATGATGTATACCACAAAAAGCAAGGGACCCAGCACTGAGCCCTGCAGAACCACACTGGATACAGCCTTCCATTCACAAAAACACCCATCAACCATTACCCTTTGCTTCCTGCCTCCGAGCCAATTTCGGATCCAACTTGCCACTTTGTCCTGGATCCCATGGGCTATTACTTTCATGACCAGTCTGCCATGTGGGACCTTATCAAAAGTTTTGCTAAAATCCATATACACTACATCATACGCACTGCCCTCATCGACCCTCCTGGTTACCTCCTCGAAAAATTCAATCAAGTTAGTCAGACACGACCTTCCCATGACAAATCCGTGTCAACTGTCCTTGATTAATCCATGTCTTTCCAAATGAAGATTTATCCTGTCCCTCAGGATTTTTTCCAATAATTTTCCCACCACCGAAGTTAGGCTGACTGGTCTGTAAATTACTCGGTCTATCCCTTGCTCCCTTCTTAACCAAAGGTACCATATTAGCAGTCCTCCAGTCCTCTGGCACTGCACCTGTAGCCATAGATGATTGGAAAATGATGGTCAGAGCTCTGCTATTTCCTCTTTTGCTTCTCTTAACAGCCGGCGATACATTTCATCGGGCCTGGGTATTTATCCACTTTCAAAGCTGCTAAGCCCCTTAATACTTTCTCTCTCACTATATTTATCTCGTCCAATATTTCACACTCCTCCTCCCTCATTGCAAAGTCTGCATCACCCCTCTCTTTTGTGAAAACAGGTGCAAAGTATTCATTACGAATCCTACCCGCATCTTCCGCCTCCACACACACATTTCCTTTATGGTCTCCAATAGGCCCCACTCCTGCCTCAATAAAACCCAGCAGTCAATGTGTTGGAGCCGGCTTCCTAACACATGCCCATTTTTTGCCCATTTAACCCCCCCCACATGCACCCAATCTCACCCGCTCCCCATGTTAAAAATCTCCCCTTCTTTTTAGTTCCCTTTAGATCAGGCAGTACTAAGAGGATGCCATTCCATCTGTTATATCCCACAAGCTAGTTCATTCCCCCACCGCCCCCCCCCCAGCCCCCACACCCCGCCCCCCTCTCTCCCCTCTCCCTCCCAAGGTAGTTGGTTTCACTGCCATAGATAACTGCTCTATATTTGCCCACAAGAAGTGCAGAAGTTGAACCATTCTATGTTGGAATCATTCCATTATTACTAATGTACAGTTTTTTTTTCCAAAGGCAAAGAAATAATTAATACCTACATTCACTGCAGAATACCCACCCTCTGCCCTGCTCTTGAAGCCACCATGTTGAGATGGCTGGTTGATTTTAGTTTTTGGTCAATGAGAATCCCCAAGATGTTGATGGTGTGGGTTGGGGGGAACTCAGCAATGGTGGTACCGTTGAAACTCAAGGGGAACATGACTGGGCTTTCTCTCGCTAGAGATAATTGTTACCTGTCACTTATGTGGCTGAAGTGTTACCACAATGAAGAGGAGCCTGGCGAGGCCCCCATTGAATAGCCACCCCATCCATAGGGGAGGCAGCGTGGAGATGCTGCCGGACCAACATTTGCACGTGTTCAGCTCATAATGGACCGGCTCTCCTAAATGGAGCAAATTGAGGGATGGAGCTAATACCGGACACATTATGTGCCCCCATAAAGGCACATCTCTGGATGCAAGTAAAATGTAAGGAAAATGATGGAGGAGTTGTTAGGAACAAAGAAAAAGAAAAAGGATACTATATGCATACTACTACATCTGTATGTAAGTCATGCAATTCAAACTCTATCAAAGGAAATTAAGGATAGTGTTAAATCCAAGGAAGAGACATATAAATTAGCCAGAAAAAGCAGCAAACCTGAGGACTGGGAGAATTTTGTAATACAGCAGAGGAGGACAAAGGATTTAAATAGGAGGGGGAAAATAGAGTATGAGAGGAAGCTTGCTGGGAAACTGACTGCAAAAGCTTCTATAGATATATGAAAAGAAAAAGATTAGTAAAAACAAATGTAGGTTCCTTGCAGTCAGAATCAGGTGAATTTATAATGGGGAACAATGAAATGGCGGACCAGTTAAACAAGTACTTTGGTTCTGTCTTCACGAAGGAAGACACAAATAACCTTCCGGAAATACTAGGGGACCGAGGGTCTAGTGAGAAGGAGGAACTGAAGGATATCCTTATTAGGTGGGAAATGGTGTTCGGGAAATTGATGGGGTTGAAGGCCGATAAATCCCCGGGACCTGATAGTCTGTATCCCAGAGTACTAAAGGAAGTGGCCCTAGAAATAGTGGATGTATTGGTGATCATTTTCCAACAGTCTATCGACTCTGGATCAGTTCCTATGGACTGGAGGGTAGCTAATGTAACACAACTTTTTAAGAAAGGAGAGAGAGAGAAAACAGATTATAGACCGGTTAGCCTGACATCAGTAGTGAGGAAAATGTTGGAATCAATTATTAAAGATGAAATAGCAGCACATTTGGAAAGCAGTAACGGGATCGGCCCAAGTCAGCATGGATTTATGAAAGGGAAATCCTGCTTGACAAATCTTCTAGAATTTTTTGAGGATGTAACTAGTAGAGTGGACAAGGGAGATATGGTGTATTTAGACTTTCAAAAGCTTTTTGACAAAGTCCCACACAAGAGATTGGTGTGCAAAATTAAAGCACATGGTATTGGGAGTAATGTACTGACGTGGATAGAGAACTGGTTGGCAGACAGGAAGCAGAGAGTCAGGATAAACGGGTCGTTTTCAGAATGGCAGGCAGTGACTAGTGGGGTACCGCAGGGCTCAGTGTTGGGACCCCAGCTCTTTACAATATACATTAATGATTTGGATGAGGGAATTGAGTGTAATATCTCCAAGTTTGCAGATGAGTGACAGTGTGAGCTGTGAGGAGGATGCTAAAAGGCTGCAGGGTGACTTGGACAGGTTAGGTGGAAGGGCAAACGCGTGGCAGATGCAGTAAAATGTGGATAAATGTGAGGTTATCCACTTTGGTGGCAAAAACACGAAGGCAGAATATTATCTGAAAGGCGGCAGATTAGGAAAAGGGGAGGTGCAGCGAGACCTGGGTGTCATGGTACATCAGTCATTGAAAGTTGGCATGCAGGTTCAGTAGGTGGTGAAGAAGGCAAATGGTATGTTGGCCTTCATAGCTAGGGGATTTGAGTATAGGAGCAGGGAGGTCTTACTACAGTTGTACAGGGCCTTAGTGAGGCCTCACCTGGAATATTGTGTTCAGTTTTGGTCTCCCAATCTGAGAAAGGACGTTCTTGCTATTGAGGGAGTGCAGCGAAGGTTCACCAGACTGATTCCCGGGATGGCAGGACTGACATATGAGGAGAGACTGGATTGACTGGACCTGCATTCACTGGAGATTAGAAGGATGAGAGGGGATCTCATAGAAACATATAAAATTCTGCCGGGACTGGACTGGTTAGATGCAGGAAGAATGTTCCCGATGTTGGGGAAGTTCAGAACCAGGGGACATAGTCTAAGGATAAAGGTTAATCCATTTAGGACTGAGATGAGGAGAAACTTCTTCACTCAGAGAGTTGTTAACCTGTGGAATTCCCTACCACAGAGAGTTGTTGATGCCAGTTCATTGGATATATTCAAGGAGGAGTTAGATATGGCCCTTACGGCTAAAGGGATCAAGGGATATGGAGAGAAAGCAGGAAAGGGGTACTGAGGTGAATGATCAGCCATGATCTTATTGAATGGTGGTGCAGGCTCGAAGGGCCAAATGGCCTACTCCTGCACCTATTTTCTATGTTTCTATGTATCTCATTCCAAATGATTTTTCATCGTACGAGAAGACTAGATATTCCTGCTGTAGGCTGGCATGGATGACTTCATTATCGTCGAACACTGTGTAATGGTCAGCCACTCCTTTTGATGGAGAGTAGGTTATTGATGAAGCAGCTGAAGATGGTTGGATTGACAACGCTTCTCTGAGGAACTCTTGGGGTTGGGATGATTGGCTACCAACAATCGCAACCAGCTTTCACTACATCAGATATGACTCCAACAACTGGAGGAAGTGGGCGGGGGAGGGGCAGTGGGGAAGTGTTTTCTTTGACCCTAATTGACTTGTTTTACCAGGGCTCTTTGATGCCACACACTGCCGCACAGCAAATTTAATTGGGACTGCGCATCAAAAGAACCCCTTAGGTACAAATATTTAAAAGAAGACAAATTAAATTCTCAAAGTTACATTCAATTTACATAGAAATACTTACACTGAAGACCTTCTTATGATAGATAACATATACAAAAGGGCTTTTAAACAAAGGTTTAACTCTAGAAGGATGACACAGAGTTATTCAACAAATTGCACCTCAGCAGAGTTGCTGGTTGCGTGCAAAGCGTAGGTTCTGATCCATTGGGTACTAAAAGTCAAACAGTTTGGTTAACCACATTTAACTGGCACAGGATGATCAGATGTTTCTGCAGAAAACTAGTGGGTCATGCAGTACTGTTTCCCCTCAGATTGTCTAGAATTGAATTAGCATTAAAACTCAAGACAGATAAATAAAAAAACGACAAATACATAATGCATGACAAAAATGCATTAATAAATGTAGGCAGTATTCTAACTGTGGTCTAACCATTGCCTTGGACAAATTCATCATTTTTTTTTTTTACTCATGCACTCTATGCCCCTCCATAAACTTAAGCTCATCCAAAACTCTGCTGCCCATATCCTAACTCGCACCAAGTCCCGTTCACCCATTACTCCTGTGCTCGCTGATTGGCTCCCGATTGAGTGATGTCTCAATTTTAAAATTCTCACCCTAGTTTTCAAATCTCTCCATGGTCTCACCCCTCCCTGTCTCTGGAACATCCTATAACCTGAGTTATCTGCGCTCCTCCAACTCTGGCCTCTTGCACATCCCTGATTTTAATCGCTCTACCAATTGCGGCTGGTCCTGTGAAGCGCCATGGGACATTTTACTACATTAAAGGTGCTATATAAAAATGCAAGCTGATGTTACAAATCATCATCATAGGTAGTCCCTCGAAATCGAGGAAAACTTGCTTCCACTCCTAAAGTGAGTTCTTTGGTGGCTGAGCAGTCTAATACGAGAGCCACAGACCCTGTCACAGGTGGGACAGATATTCGTCGGGGGAAGGGGGGGGTGGTACTGAGTTACCACACACTCCTTCCGCTGCCTTCGCCTGACCTCTTCACGCTCGCAGCGTTGAGATTCGAAGAGCTCAACGCCCTTCTGGATGCACTTTCTCCACCTAGGGCAGTCTTCGGCCAGGGACTCCCAGGTATCAGTGGTGATGTCGCACTTCACCAGGGAGGCTTTGAGGGTGTCCTTGTAACGTTTCCGCTGCCCACCTTTGGCTCGTTTGCCACGAAGGAGCTCCGCATAGAGCACTTGCTTTGGGAGTATCGTGTCTGGCATGCGAACTAAGTGGCCTGCCCAGCGAAGCTGATCGAGTGTGGTTAGTGCGTCAATGCTGGGGATGTTAGCCTGGGCAAGGACACTGATGTTGGTGCGTCTGTCCTCCCAGGGGATTTGCAGGATCTTGCGGAGACATCGTTGGTGATATATCTCCAATAACTTGATGTGTCTTCTATACATAGTCCGTGCCTCTGATTCATACAGGAGGGTGGGTATTACTACAGCCCTGTAGACCATGAGCTTGGTGGTAGATTTGAGGGCATGGTCTTCGAACACTCTTTTCCTCAGGCGGCCGAAGGCTGCACTGGTGCACTGGACCTACAATGCTGTTGACCTTTTTATATGGTCTTATCTACATGTACTTATGCTTTGAAGGAATTATGTATTTGAACCACCCACACCCTTCAATGACTTCCCATTGACATCAGACTCAAATTGTAGGACTTCACCCTTTTCCACAGTGGTATAAATGATGGATTGGCCAAGTGTCAGCATGCCTCTGTAAGTAGCACTCATCTTTTGAGTCAGAAGGTTGTCGACTTGAGCCTATAATCTCAGTTGGCAATTCAGTGTAGTAGTGAAGAAGTGCTGCATTGCTGAATCAGGCATTAAACTGAAGCCCTGCATGCCTGCCTCAGGCGAATGTAAATGATCCTGCCACTTGAAAACGTGCAGGGAATTCTCCCGGTGTTCTTTCCAACACTCCTCCCGCAACCACTACCACCAAAAAGAGAAGATCTGGTTCATTTGCTATTAGTGGGGCTTTGCTGTGTACAAGTTGGCTCCTGTGTTAGCTTACATATAAACTGCATTTCAAAAGTAATTTTTGGCAGAGAAGTGTTTTGGCTCTTCTCTTCGTGATAAAGTGCAACATAAATGGAGGTTGTTTCTTAATATGGTGTGTAGCAATTGCTCAGAAACGACCACAGTAATTGTGTAACAGTTTTTTGCTATTATTTGTAAGAATGCTTAGCCGCATCCCAGCACAGCTGAGTCTAGGGCTACATCTCAAGAACTAAACAGGAGGTCTGACCGTGACCATCTTGTATTTTGTGGAACACCTTCAACTCTACTAGCTCTTGCTTCAGCTCTACCAGTCATAAAAGGATGTCTGTGTGTACACTGGCCTACAGTAATGCACGATTAAAAACCAGGAAACAGTGCCATGCCAGGAACAAACACAACTCATTTTGTGTATGTACAGACAATTATCCATCACTACTATATTGTCATATTTATTTGATGAACGCACTTTAGAAGGTCATGTCTGGAGCAGCACCAGACATACCTAAAAATGAGGTGCCAACCTGGGGAAGCTGCAACACAGGATTACATGCATGCGAAACAGCATGCTATAGTTAGAGCAAAGCGATCCCACAATCAATGGATCAGATCAAAGCTCTGCAGTCCTACCGCATCTGTTTGTGAATGTTGGCGGACAATTAAACAACTAATGGGAGGAGGAGGCTCCATGAATATAGAATATAGAGTTCTGTTGGACTAGATTTTCGGCTTTTAGCATTTCGGAGTGCAAATCGGGGCGGAGTGGAAAAGTTTGCGCCTGGTAATAGTCATGTATTTCCGGCCAAAACCTCATTTGGAGTAGCTTTGGCGTAAAGTTAGGCGTTGCACGACTGACTTTGTGCACCAGAGCCGAAACTTTCGACCGTGAAAGAGGCGGCCATTTTGTGCATGCGCATTGATTTTTTTTCCCCCCCCTCTTGCTTTCTTTTCCGGTCGCAAATGCAAATGCAGGGCATGCCAACTTCCTGCGCGCATGCGCTTTAAATTGGCCCACTTCAGCTACTTCTGCTCAGATGGAGGATCAGAAGGGAAGGCAGTGTGCCAGGCATTTCAGCCAGGCTAGTGAGGTCTTAGACAGTGCGGTGGAGAGGAGGTGGACCTCACTCCATCTTGCTGGGGAAGCCAGACCACTCCCTGCTGTGTTTAAATGCATATGGAGGGACATTGTACAGTAGGTCTCTGCTGCAGACATTGTGCCCAGGACTGGCACACAACACAGTGGCGAAAAAAATTCAACGACCTCACGAGGGTCATCAGAGTGAGTACTGTGGGAGCGAAAGCCCGCATTTCTGAAATGCTTTGCTTTGGCGCAGTCTGGAGAAATCGAAAGGGTTAAAAGTTGAAGATTGAAGTGTGGATTAGAACAGAGGGTGCTTGGTTCGAAACAGGCTGCTGGACAATATGGAGCCATGCAGCCATTCAAATGTGTCTATCTGATCACCTGTGTCTTTACAGTACTTCATGGTGGGAGTAGATTTAAGGCAGTGAGACTTGACTTCAGGATATTGAGTAGCTGGTCATTTATCTGCATGTTAACTATTTGTACGTATCATCTGTAAAGTCCTGTCTCCTCAGTACAGATTCACACGAGGCATGTAGTGAAGTCAAGGTCACTCTGGACCTGCATCTTTATTTCACAGCTCTGGAATGCTGCACTTGCCTGAGACCTGCCCTTATATACCTGTCTCTTGCAAGTGCACCCCTGGTGATAAGGTATGCTGGTGGTTACAGGTCATATCTTATTACAGTCATGTATAGCATGTTAGAATATAGTTATATATAATAATGTAAGATACATGACATCACCCTCCCCCAAGGTCTTTTGTCTTTATAGGTTCAGTCTCTCAGGTGGCCTACGCTCTCGTGTGGAGCGTCTGAGTTGTGGTTCAGTTGTTTGCCTTGGTGTCTGTTTTTCTTTGGGTGTCGTTGCTGGTATTTTGCCTGGGCTGTCTGTTTCGATTGGTGTGATTGTTGTTGACCCGCCTGGGCTGTCTGTTGGGATTGCCCTTTCCTCAGGTTGTTCCCTCTGTCTATCCACCAGGTGTGGTGCGAGTTCCACATTGTAGTCTGCCTCTGGTTCCGCAGTGTTGTTGGTAAATCTGCTTTTAACTTGGTCTACATGCCTCCGGCAGGTTTTGCCACTGTCCATTTGTACTACCAGTAGCCTGTTTCCTTCCTTGCCCGTTACTATCCCTGCAAGCCATTTGGGACCCCTGCCATAGTTTAGTACAAACACTTTGTCCCCTATCTCATTCCATCTCCCCCTCGAATTTCTGTCATGGTACTCAGTCAGCTTACGGTGCTTTGCCTCAACAATTTCGTGCATGTCTGGGAGGATTAATGAGAGCCTTGTTTTTAAAGTCCTTTTCATCAACAGTTGCGCAGGGGGGATCCCAGTCAGTGAGTGCAGACGAGATCTGTATGCCAACAGCAGTCGCGACAGGCAACCCTGCAGCGTGGGACCTTGGATTTTAAGCATGCCTTGTTTAATGATTTGCACTGCTCTCACCGCCTGGCCGTTGGAGGCCGGCTTGAACGGTGCCGTCTTGACGTGATTTATGCCGTGGTCAATTATAAAGTCTTGGAATTCTGAGCTGGTGAAGCACAGACCATTGTCACTGACCAATATGTCAGGGATTCCGTGCGTTGCAAACATGGTTGCGAGGCTCTCCACAGTGGTGGAGGTTGTGCTCGAGTTTAAAATAGTGCATTCGATCCACTTTGAAAATGCATCTACAACTACGAGGAACATTTTGCCCATGAATGGGCCCGCATAGTCTACGTGCACCCGCGACCACGTTTTGGTAGGCCAGGGCCAGGGGCTTAGTGGAGCCTCCCTGGGGGCATTGCTAAGTTGGGCACAAATGGTGCACCTTCGGACGCAGAGCTCCAGGTCCGAGTCAATACCAGGTCGCCAGACGTGGGATCTGGCTATGGCCTTCATGAGAACGATCCCCGGGTGCTCGCGGTGGAGCTCCCGGACAAGTGCATCTCTGCCTCGCAGAGGCATGACTACTCGGCTGTCCCACATCAGGCAGTCTGCTTGTAATGATAGCTCATGCATGCGCCTGTGAAAGGGTTTTAATTCCTCGGGGCAGGCATCGCGAGCCTCTGCCCAGTCACCGGTTAGGACACATCTTTTTACTAAGGATAATGTGGGGTCGCTGGCCGTCCAGGCTCTGATTTGGCGAGCCGTCATGGGCGAATCTGTGGACTCAAAGGCATTGATTGCCATGACTATCTCACAGTCCTGTTCATCAGACCCTTCTGTGGTCGCCAGGGGTAGCCTGCTGAGCACGTCGACACAGTTGTCTGTGCCTGGTCTGTGCCTTATGGTATAGTCGTAGGACGCCAGCATGAGTGCCCACCGTTGAATTCGCGCCAAGGCGTTGGCATTTATTGCCTTGCTCTCAGATAGGAGGGACGTGAGGGGCTTGTGATCAGTTTCTAACGTGAACTTGGCCCTGAAAAGGTATTGGTGCATCTTTTTGACACCGTACACGCACACGAGCGCCTCCTTCTCTACCATTCCGTACCCGCACTCCGCCCGCGAAAGTGACCTGGAGGCATAAGCTATGGGTTGTAATTTGCCCGCACTATTGACATGTTGCAAAACGCACCCGACCCCATACGCTGATGCAATGCATGTGACAACTAGCTTTTTACCTGGGTCAAAGAAAGTCAAAACACTGTTGGAACACAGAAGGTTGCGTGCCTTATTAAAGGCGCGTTCCTGGGCGTCCCCCCAAAACCAATCGCACCCCTTTCTGAGTAGCATGTGGAGAGGCTCCAACAGCGTGCTTAAGTTCTGCATAAAGTTCCCAAAGTAATTGAGTAGCCCGAGAAAGGCGCGCAGTTCTGAGACATTCCGGGGCATGGGTGTCAGGCGAATTGCTTCTGTTTTGGACTCTGTTGGGCGGATTCCATCAGCGGCAATCCTTCTGCCCAAAAATTCAACCTCGTGTGCGAGAAACAGGCACTTGGATTTCTTGACTCGTAGGCCTACCCGATCCAACCGCTTTAGTACGGAGATGGGAGTCGGTGCCCCTGCCCGTGATAAGTCGTCTTGAAATACAACCGTCCCCGGGATGGACTTGAGCAGACTCTCCATGTTACGCTGGAATATGGCAGCTGCCGACCTGATGCCGAATGGGCATCGATTGTACATGAAAAGGCCTCGATGTATGTTGATGGTAGTGAGTAGCTTGGATTCCTCGGTCAATTCTTGCGTCATATACGCAGATGCCTGAGAAAATTTTGAGAAAAGTTTACCTCCAGCCAATGTGGCAAATAAGTCCTCCGCTCTGGGCAGCGGGTACTGGTCCTGTAGGGAGACTCTGTTTATGGTAGATTTGTAGTCCCCACAGATGGATCCATCAGGCTTCATGACTGGGACGATGGGACTTGCCCAGTCGCTAAATTCCACAGGTGATATAATGCCTTCCCGCAGAAGCCTGTCTAGTTCGTGTTCAATCTTTTCCCTCATCACATAGGGTACAGCTCTGAACTTGTGATGGACCGGTCTAGCATCCTGTGTGATGTAGATTTTGACTTTGGCCCCTTTGAAAGTGCTCACACCTGGCTGAAAGAGATGTTCAAATCGCTTTATAACTGTTGAGCAGGAGGTCCGTTCCTCTAATGACATGGCATGGACATCATCCCATTTCCAGTTTAGTTTTGCCAGCCAGCTTCTCCCCAGCAGTGCTGGGGGGTCTCCGGGGACAATCCACAGGGGAAGTCGGTTCACTGTCCCTTTGTGTGTGACAGAGAGCATGGTGCTGCCGAGGACTGGTACGATTTCTTTGGTATAGGTCCTTAGTGTGGTGTCGACCCTTGTGAGTTTTGGTCTGTCTCTTTTATGTGGCCACAGTTGTTCAAATTGTTGAGCACCCATGAGAGATTGACTCACTCCATGTTGACAGATATCCCGCTGAGTAGGACCCTCATCATTATAGGAGGCATCCTGTTGTAGGAGCAGTGGCCATTGATTGTGTTGACCCGCTGTACTCCGGTGTCCCGGGTACTGTCCCCACCATCTTCTGGTCCGCTTTCCGACCCATCCGATTCGTATACCAGCTGAGCTGACGTTTTTTTGCACATGCGGGCCAAATGTCCTGTATATTCACAATTTCTGCAAACAGCCTGCTGAAATTGACATCCCCTTGACGAGTGCCCACCCCCACACCTCCAGCACAGACCTGTTCCATTGTTCAAAGTGTTCCCAAAGAATGAGCTGCGTCTGGCTGATCTCTCTTGAGCTTCTCTCAGTTTGTAGTTGATTGCTCACATTGTGGGTTGATGAGGTGTGAACGGCCGTTCCTGTGGCCCTTGATGGCTTCTGCCTGCTGTCGAGAACCTGTTCTCCCGGTTTTGTCTGTGTGCGGGGGTAGCAGCTTGTTTAGTGCTGTGAACTTCTTGTTCCAATATTTCGTTAGTTGTCGTACCTGCATTGTAAATCAACCTCGTTTCTTCTTCCCCTACCAAGAATGTCTGTGCAACCAGTGCTGCTGCCTCTAAGGTCAGGTTCTTGGTCTCTAGGAGCTTTCGGAATATGCCTGCGTGGCCTATTCCTTCAATGAAAAAGTCTCTCAGCATTTCTCTCATCAGTTCATCGGAGAACTCACATAAACTAGCCAACCTCCGAAGTTCCGCCACGAAGTCGGGTATGCTCTGGCCCACACAGCGTCTGTAGTTGTAGAACCTGTGTCTGGCCATGTGTAGGCTGCTCGCTGGCTTCAGGTGGTCTTTTACCAGTGTGCTCAATTCTTCAAACGACTTGCTTGCTGGTTTCTCGGGTGCCAACAGATCCTTCATTAAAGCGTATGTTTTCGAGCCACAGCTGGTCAAGAGATGGGCTCTTCTCTTGTCTGCCTTATCGTCGCCTAACCAGTCTTTGGTTACAAAGCTTTGCTGGAGCCTTTCTATAAAGTCCTCCCAATTGTCTCCCGCATTGTACTTTTCATCTGATCCATTGTTTGCCATTCTGTGGATTCTGTAATCCCATAACCCGTCGCCACTGTAAAGTCCTGTCCCCTTAGTACAGATTCACACGAGGCATGTAGTGAAGTCAAGGTCACTCTGGACCTGCACCTTTATTTCACAGCTCTGGAATGCTGCACTTGCCTGAGACCTGCCCTTATATACCTGCCTCTTGCAAGTGCACCCCTGGTGGTAAGGTATGCTGGTGGTTACAGGTCATATCTTATTACAGTCATGTATAACATGTTAGGATACAGTTATAATAATAATGTAAGATACATGACATCATCAATACTATCTATGCATGGAATCAAAGAAATTTCTCTGTTTCTGATCACCTGGTTTGTGTACAGTAATTCATGACATCGTCTGTATGATAAGTATTTGAATGTACCATTTGTTACTATGCGAGGAAACGGATCTGGTTTGTGTATAGTAATTCAGAAAGCAATTAGTCGTGATTTCAGGACAATGCCATTTGAGTCTACATCGTCTGCATGTTAATTGTCTGCATGTACTATGCAAGGAAACAAGAGTTCAAAGGCTTTTTAAGTATAAGAAATGGAATTAGTTTTTGTTAGACACACACTAGACACTGGACATTCCGAAGGTGTGTGCCTCACAAACAGCCACTGGAAATCAGAACAAGCAGAAAGTTGGTTTGTGAAGTGTTTGTGTCTCAGTAACATTGATACTGGGTTTGTATAGTATGAATGTTTAAATCAAAGATCTGATCTTGGCATTACTACAACTGAGTCTGTGTGTAATTTAATGTTTAAAGCAACGAAGTGAAAAGAGCAAGAAAGCTCTTGGTAGCCCCGATGTGATTTTCAAAAGTTCGTTGGCTGAGTTGTTGGAAGAAGTGTTTCCCAGACATCCGTTCGAGGGGTGAGCATTCTCTTAGTTGTCGTGACTTAAAGGGATCTCCAGTTATAATGGGAGGATCAGGGAATATTCCAGATGAGGGCCAATCATTTTTTAATGAGTGGATTACGTCTAAAGGGGGACCTTATGGGTTAGGGCAGGAAACAATGACAGGATTGCATGAGACACGGCAGTCCTTAGTGGAGATTGTCCGGTTAAAAAAGGTGAAAGTGTTAGGGTTGAAAAGTGATAGAAAGAGAAAAGCGTTAGTGTTACAGTGTCTAATGCTGGGGGTTCAGCAGTTAGGAGAAGGGGCTGAGGCGAGAGGTCGAGAATTTTCAGAACTCACGGAGCAGCTAACGGCAGCTAGGAAAGAAATAGAGAACTGGCGATTTCAGGCACTCGGGGCAGCCAGGACTGTTCTGAAGCTGGATCAACATCTTTCTGATGAACAGAACCGTAATCAAGATCTAAGGGAAGGAATATCTAAGCTGCAGCAGATGGTGGTATTAGGTTGCCCAGCAGAGACAGCAATTGATAAAGCTGGGTGGTATTCGGAGGATTCCCTGGGTCTGAGAGTTGAAAAGGGGATTAAGGGACAGGGAGAATGCCCACTGTTCCCTTCCGCAGCTCCTTTGCCTTCTCCGACTTCGAAGCCTCGAACCCGTGTGGTTGGCGTGGCAACATTAGGTACTGAGGTGGAACAGTTAGATGCCTCTTCAGTTCCTCAGACGCTCCACACTCCACAACACTACACAGGACCTTCCGGTAATGCGGAGAGTGAGGCAAGCACGTTTGGTCGGACAAGACAAGAGCAGGATCATGATTCCTCTACTCCCTATGGAGCTTATGAAGGGAACATTATCTTTAGTAGTTTTGGGGATTCCTGGTATGAGCGAGGAGGGGTAAAGTTACAGGGTTTGAGAGCTAACATTAGTGAAGTGGGACCTGCACCACTTCAGGATCTTAATAAGTTTGTCCAAAGGTGGTGTAATATTCTGGGATGGTGGCAGTCAGGGAACATATCAGAGAAGTTGAGGGTTCACACGATTCTGTGAGCTTTAGGGAATCACCGGGGAAAGGTAGTAGGTTTTGAAACAACTTCCAGGTCTCTGCTTGGTAGAATAATAGCTGCAATCTTTGGTGCTCACTCAGGGCCACAGTTAATAAAGTGACTTGCATTATTACCAGGGGAAGGACCCAGGGAAGCGAGGGAACGTATATTCCAGTTATGTAAAAGTTTGGGAAGTAATTGGATTACTATGAGTCATTACAGGTAATATATCCTTACTATACAGTACAAATGCACACCAGACCCATACTAGAGAGAAGGTCACTCTGTGACCATAAGAACATAAAAATTAGGAACAGGAGTAGGCCATCTAGCCCCTCGAGCCTGCTCCGCCACTCAACAAGATCATGGCTGATCTGGCCGTGGACTCAGCTCCACTTACCCGCCCGCTCCCCATAACCCTTAATTCCCTTATTGGTTAAAAATCTATCTATTGACCTTTATTCCAGCACTGAAGTCGAGAAGATGGGTGGAGCTTCCCCTTTTATACCTGAAAGTCCAGGTTAGGAATGTCTCCCACAAGTTCACCACCTAGTGGTCAGTGTTCTCACAGTGTACAACTTAGGTCAGCTTATACATGGATTACAATGACAGTTGAATACATGACAACGGGGATGATACACATAGAAAGATTATTTTGACTCTTCTACGCCCTTCAGTAGTTCTGGAAGTAGATGCCTTGGGAAGGGACGATAGTTTTGATAAATGGTTGGCAAGGGGAGAAAGCTTGTATCAGAGAGCTGCAGGAATTTCAGTCATGGAAGTGAGACAGGATTTACAGCGATGGAAGGCAGAAGGGCCTGAGTGGATGAATCCCGCGAGGAGTCACATAAAAGGAGCAGAACCAGGTGGTGCCTGAATCCCGACCCGTCAGTTGATAGAGGACAGGAATAGACTGGCTAAAGAATTAAAACAATTAAAAGAAAAGTTGAAGAATCGGGAAAAGGAAGCAAGATTCACAGACAGGAATGATACCTCGGTTCAGTTGGTGAGGTCGGGGGTAGATTCCGCAGGTGAGGGAGGATTGCTGCAGGGATGCCGTGTCTCAACCACACATGTCGTTTCTTTGGGATCCTTACTTCAGGATAGGGGTGGCCATACCCTTATCGAGGCATGTGTGGAAGGGCAGCGGGTAATTGACACAGGGACCCCCAGACAAATGAAGGTGAGGTGGTCCTGCAGGAAGGGGATTCCCCTCTCCAGAGGCAGCACACCATCACCCCAGATACACCAGGAGCAGTTATTAAACAGTCAGAGATGAAAGCAGTGGGAGAAGCTTGTTCAGAAGCACTTAAAGTTTCTGTAGGAATGGGCTGTCTCAGAACTGATGAGATGTTCAGTGAAAAGCTAAAATGTGGGAGTTATAAACATGATTTTAAAGGATGCAAAATAGAAGTTGGAGCGTTGAAAATGTTGAGAGAGGAAATTACAGCAGTTCCAAAGGGTGAACTGAGAGAAGGACTGGGACTCTCGACTGACTATTCAGCATTTCCGTTGTTAGAAGTGTTGTTACACTTCTCCCATAAAGCAGAGAAAATTGTTAAAGGCTGTGCAGGGGGCAACAGACTTGGTCGAAGACACCGATTGTGAGTTTAAGTTTCTGAATGTAAACAGAATGGAATTCAATAGAAAACATCAAAAATTGAAAATTGGCTTAAGGGGAAATGGATATGGTAATTTAACATCTTGTATGGAACGATCTCGCTCATGTAATGTTAACGTTCAGCGGTTAAACAAATCTATAATTGTGGATATGGGGTTTGGCCGATTATGTGTACATAATGTGCATCCTTGTAACGGTTTTGTTGTTACTAATGACCAGCTACAAATATATATATGTCTAGAGGTTGGATCTTTTTGCTCTAATGGATCTCTTCTAATTGTGGAGTGTGGTCATTTATAATTCTATCGACACAAGGTGATCACAGACCAACGGACTTTAAAATGGTATCCTGAGAATCTGAGTCTGCAGCAACCTTACTTTGACACTAATCGTGCTATTTGGAAGAAGGAAATGTGGAAATGGAGTGCAAGATTTCAACAGCTACGGAGTTTGAATCAAGCAATTATTGTGGACATTAACCACCATGCTGCAGAAATTGAGAACGTTTGCACAACTTTGGATCAGATTGAACATGTAAGCTGGTAGGAGTCATTGTTCGGATGGAGCCCGATGGCAACTGGTATGACGAACACAATGATATACCTTGTCCTTATGCTGGTGCTGTTTCTGTTAATTATGCTTGTCATTTTGATTTACTATGGATGGCGTGTTCGAAAACAAGGACTACAACTGGAGAATGCTGTTGAACAAGCTCAAATGACCATACAAATGTTACCCAGATACCAGGCAGAGAGACAAAGAGAAGAATTGGGGAAATGTGGGAGTGAAAGCCCAAATTTCTGATACGCTTTGCTTCGGCACAGTCTGGAGAAATCGAAAGGGTTAAAAGTTGAAGATTGAATTAAAACAGAGGATGCTTGGATCGAAACAGGCTGCTGGACGATATTGAGCCATGTAGCCATCCAAATGTGTCTCTCTGATCACCTGTGTCTTTACAGTACTTCATGGTGGGAGTCGATTTAAGGCAGTGAGACTTGACTTAGGATAATGAGTAGCTAGTCATTTATCTGTATGTTAACTATTTGTATGTATCATCGATACTATCTATGCATGGAATCAAAGAAACTCCTCTGTTTCTGATCACCTGGTTTGTGTACAGTAATTCATGACATCGTCTGTATGTTAAGTATTTGAATGTACCATTTGTTACTATGCAAGGAAATGGATCTGGTTTGTGTATAGTAATTCAGAAAGCAGTTAGTCGTGATTTCAGGACAATGCCATTTGAGTCAACATCGTCTGCATGTTAATTGTCTGCATGTACTATGTATGCTCCTCCCGGAGTCACAGTGCGGATTCCGTCCACTATGGGGTACAACGGACATGATCTTTACGGTGCGACAACTGCAAGAGAAATGTAGGGAACAGACCAACCCTTGTACATGGCCTTCTTTGACCTTACAAAGGCTTTCGACACTGTTAGCCGCGAGGGACTATGGAGTGTCCTCCTTCGTTTCAGCTGCCCCCCAAAGTTTGTCACCATCCTCCGCCTGCTCACGACAACACGCAAGCCGTGATCCTGACCAACGGATCCATCACAGACCCAATCCACATCTGGACCGGGGTCAAGCAGGGCTGTGTCATCACACCAACGCTCTTCTCAATCTTCCTCACTGCAATGCTCCACCTCACACTCAACAAGCTCCCCACTGGAGTGGAACTAAACTACAGAACCAGTGGAACCCTGTTCAACCTTCGTCGTCTCCAGGCCAGATCCAAGATCGTCCCATCCTCTGTCGTCGAGCTACAGTATGCGGATGACACTTGAATCTGTGCACATTGAACTCCAAGTCATAGTCAACATCTTCACTGAGGCGTACAAAAGCATGGGCCTTACACTAAATATCAGTAAGACAAAGGTCCTCCACCAACCTGACCCTGCCACACAGCACTGCCCCCCAGTCATCAAGATCCACGGCGTGGCCCCAGACAACATGGACCACTTTCCATACCTTGGGAGCCTATTATCAGCAAGGGCAGACATCGACGACGGGGTTCAACATTGCCTCCAGTGCAACAGCGCAGCCTTCAGCCACCTGAGGAAGAGAGTTTTCGAAGATTAGGCCCTCAAATCTGGCACCAAACTTGTTATGTCTCAAATAAAGCAATGTGACTGAGTACTGTAGACTTGAGTAAGTGTGACCTTAGTCCCTTTATTCTTACTCCAGAGTGCTAGCACAGCATGGGAGGCCTGCTTATATGCAGTGTTCCCAAGGGATACGGACTCCAACAGATGAGCCCTCTGGTGGCGGCAGAATGCTGGTTACAAGGTGTTGCATACATAACATCACACCCACAGGGTGAGACGATCTGGGGTTTTCCGCTCCCTAGTCGATCGTCTCGGTACAAACATAGGTACAGGTGAGTTGGTTGGACCTTCGCTGGGCTGCTGTGCAGCTGGCCTTGCTGGGTTGCTGGGGATGATGAGTTCAGCTTCGTGGTCAACTGTAATGTCAGTTGCCACTTGTGTGTGTATCGGAGCGTTGAAGTTGGTGGTGTCCTCTTCAGGTTGCTCGTGGCTGTCTGTGAATCGCAGTTTGGTTTGGTCCAAATGCTTTCTGCAAGTTAGTCCATTTGCAAGTTTGACCTCAAACGCCCTACTCCCTTCTTTGGCTACGACAGTGCCAGCAAGTCATTTGGGACCATGTCCATAGCTGAGTACAAATACAGGGTCATTGACTTCAATATCGCGTGACAAATTTGCGCGATCATGGTACATGCTTTGATGATGCCGCCTGCCCTCGACATGGTCATGGAGATCAGGGTGGATTTGAAAGAGCCTTGTTTTGAGTGCCCTTTTCATGAGCAGTTCGGCAGGGGGAACCCCAGTGAGCGAGTGGGGTCTTGTGCGGTAGCTGAGCAGGACTCCCGACAGGTGGGTCTGCAGGGAGCCTTCCGACACGCGTTTCAAGCTTTGCTTGATGGTTTGGACTGCCCGTTCTGCCTGGCCGTTAGATGCGGGCTTGAACGGGGCAGATGTGATGGGCTTGATCCCATTGTGGGTCATGAATTCCTTGAATTTAGTGCTGGTGAAACATGGCCCATTGTCACTGACAAGGACATCAGGCAGGCCGTGCGTGGCAAACATGGCTCGTAGGCTTTCGATGGTGGCAGTGGACGTGCTTACAGACATTATTACACACTCAATCCATTTTGAATAAGCATCCACAACATTTTGCCTAGAAACGGACCAGCGAAGTCAACGTGGATCCTAGACCAAGGTTTGGAGGGCCATGACCACAAACTTAGCAGTGCCTCTCTGGGTGCATTGCTCAGTTGAAAGCAAGTGTTGCATTGGCGCACGCAAGACTCCAAATCGATGCCGGGCCACCACACATGGGATCTGGCTATAGCTTTCATCATTACTATGCCTGGGTGGGTACTGTGTAGGTCGTGTATGAATGTTTCCCTGCCTTTCTTGGGCAAAACCATGTGATTACGCCACAAAAGATAAAAAGAAAAGTAAAAGTGGAGGGCAGAGAAACCCAAGGCAAAAATCAAAAAGGGCCACATTACAGCAAAATTCTAAAGAGACAAAGTGTGTTAAAAGGACAAGCCTGAGTGTTCTGTGCCTCAATGTGAGGAGTATTCGTAATAAGGTGGATGAATTATGCGCAAGCAGCCATTAAAGAATATGATATAGTTGGGATTATGGAGACATGGCTCCAGGGTGACCAAGGCTGGGAACTCAACATCCAGGGGTATTCAACATTCAGGAAGGATAGACAGAAAGGAAAAGGAGGTGGGGTAGCATTGCTGGTTAAAGAGGAAATTAATGCAATAGTAAGGAAGGACATTAGCTTAGATGATGTGCCTCTGTTGGTCATCTGGAAGTAGAAAACAGCAGACGATTGGTTAGCAGCAGGGGAGGGGCAGGGTGGCATGAGAAAGGTGGCATAGCACAGGTTCATTTGAAGGCTGCTTCAACTCCATTATATCTGGCACTGCAGTGGATTCAGTAGCGCAATCCATTTCCATACTCTCACTAGCCGAAGGGGGCTCAGCATTGTCCCCGGTAACCGTCTGACCTGGAACTCTGATAAGGCCAAAGACCCTCTCCTCCACACCTGTCAGAGGTAATGTTTGAGGCAGACCCCTGCCTGTCTGGGAGTACTTTGAGTGAAAAGAGAAAAATAGAAAGGGTTCAAAAGGCGTCCTGCCACGGACGCCATTTCTGTAGGGGGTGGTGTGTGGTGTCAGGTTCACCTCTGACCTTCTGAGCAGTTCGAATCGCTCCCACTCCCTGGGTTCTAGACTCTGGATTTATTTGGGGGATGTGATAAAGTGCAAGAGACAATTGGTTTGGTGCAAAAGAACTTCGATTTTTATTAAAGGCAAGAAAATACAATGTCAAACTTATAACCACTCAAGTAAAGAACAGTACATCACACATTCATAGGGGTTACAGTGAATAATACACCACCCACCTCCCAATGTTTAACACTGACTAGGTTAAACTCCAGGGCAAACAGGGATTGTGCTCACTGATCCTTTACTGGTAGTTGGCGGTGGTTCGCGATTTCGGGGTTTGCTGGATTCTGTAGGTTCCGCTTGCCATACCCCGAATGTCGTAGAAGACTTCTTAGTGCACAATCTTCAGTTGGGTGGTGTCCGCTGATGCGACAGGGCGCATTTTGGACTTAGGGGTAAATACCCACTTTCTTTCGTTAGAAATAGGTTCAAAGTTATTTTAGATGATGTTTTCACCTGTTGGTAGTCAGGCCTAGTTTGTAGAGTGGAAACTTTTGATTCTTCGGTTTCTTCCTTGTAGAGTTTTGTTTCGAAGTTGGTCGATCGCGGTGTTTTTGGTGGTACCATGTTGGCTGTGGTTGGTTGCTGCCGCAATGGTGATGTTCTTCCTTCCTTTTCGATTGCAGGACATCGAGGCTGGAGAAGCTAGTTAAAACTGCTGCGGTGATCTTTCTCCCTTCTTGATGCTATGCTGCTGTGTGCATACTTTCTGCTAAGCGTCCCTAGCAGTGTCTTCTGAAGCAAAAGCACACCCTTTGTTAAAGCAGGGCCCAGTTATACCTTTGGAGCTGCTCTAATCTTCGTGCCTAATCAGCTCGGATTCTTTGTTTAATTTTGGCGGGTTTGATATTTCTTTGTCATATTTTGGCGGGCTCATTAAATGTTAACCTGTCTCAGATGTGTCGATCTTCTAAATCTGTTTCTTGATGGAAATATTAGCTTTGGTATTTGCAGTGTCTGTCTGTGCTTGGGGTTTTCATGCAAGCTGGATGTGCCATTGTTATTATGTTTTCCAGATCAGGATGATGGTTAGCTATCTCTGGGTTAATTGTTGCTATGTTAATGGCTCCTGGGGAGAAGGGTTTTCGAGTATCCACAATTCTCCAGACAAGTTGCTTTAGTTTTAATACCCCAGACAGCTTCAATACTCAAAACTGGCTTCTTTGTAGGATAGTTATCCTTTAGTTCTTTAGCCCTGCCCACGCAAACTCAATCTGCCTTGGAAAATACCAAATTCGATTAAAGTTCGTAGTTTCTTCCATGTGCACTTTAGGATCTCAAACGTTCTGGTAGATAGTTCCAAATTAAATTTCCTTTCCAATGAGTCCAAACACTGGGGGGGGGGGGGGGGGGGTTCTCTTAGTCCCCCCTGTGACACTCTACACACTTGAGTGTCATGCTAGGTGAGCAAAATTCCTGATCTCCCGAGAGGCAACCTTCCCTGTATTTACCTAGCTCAAGCTTTAACGTGCATCCCCCTTTGAAATGCAATGCAGTTTACAGGCAAATACAGTCATTCCAATTCTGTTACAGCATAGAGAGGGACCGAAGTCCCTCCATTACTCTGTCTTTACAGTAAAATAAAGGTACATAGTCAAACACATTTTGAAGTAACATTCTTACAACATTCGATTTCTGTGTTTCTACAGCAGGTAAAATTAAAACAAATCAAACATGGTAGTATGGTGTCATCTCTCCCTGTTATTGTTTGCTTTATATGTTGTTCATTGCAGGGATCAGTGATGTGCCCATAAGTGTTCAACCATTATATTATGTAGGGTTTTGTTGGGGTGGGGGGGGGGGGGGGGGAATATTGAGAATATTAAATGTTGGTGAAAATTGTTCTTTGATCTTTGACATTGCTGACTTGTGTCTCATTTTCACAACCAGGTGTACATTCGGCAGCATGGTGGTATAGATTGGCGAGGCAGCGCTCAAACCTCCTGTTCCCTGTTCAAGCAAACCAGTCAATGATGAGCTGCCTAGGTAAGGCTCTTGCAGCGGCCACATCTCATGCTTTCTCCCCTGTGGTCATGGTGGTTGTGGTTTGGGTTCCTCGCCAGGCTCCTCCTCCTCCTGAGGTGGTCCTGCAATCCCCATTAGCAATGCCTGTCCCCTTATGATTGCTAAGTTGTGTAGCATGCAGCACACCACAGTGAACTTGGAGACCTGCTGAGGGGAGTATTGAAAGCTGCCTCCTGAGCGGGCCAGGCATCGGAAGCGCTGCTTCAGCACGCCAATTGTCTGTACAATGAAGTTGCGGGTGGCTGCATGATTGTTATTATAGCGCTGCTCAGCTTCTGTGGCACGGTTCCTGAGGGGGTCATGAGCCAGGTGGCCAGGCAGTATACTTTGTCCCCAATCAGCCAGCTCTGACCTTGTCTTTGTCACTGAAACATGCGTAAGACACTGTTTTCATGCAAGATGAAAGCATCATGTGTGCGCCCTGGAAAGCAGGCATTGAGTGTAAGGATGCGCTGAATGTGGTCGCAGACCAGCTGAACCTTTAGGGAGTGCTATCCCTTTCTGTTTTGGAAGACCTCTACGTTGTGTAATGGTGCTCGCAGGGTGACGTGGATACAGTCAATGGCACCCTGAACCCTGGGGAAGCCTGCAAATCGTCCAAAACCTATAGCCCTCACTGTTCATTGGGAACTTTATGTCCATCCTGCGTGCCCTCATCACCTGGCGAATGCAGCAATGTGTAGCGTGCTGCGGGATGCTGCATATGTCCCCTGCTGCTGCCTGGAAGGAGCCAGAGGCATAGAAGGCCAGCGCCACAGTCATTTTCACCTTGATGGGCAATGCAGTCCTGTTGCCGCTGGTAGGCTGTAGGTCTGCCTATAGGAGCTGGCATATCTCTGTCAGCACTACTTTTCTGAAGCACAGCCTTCGAACGCACTGCGCAGCAGAAATGTGGAGGTATGAGCGATGTTCCCTGTAAGCCCATGGGGGGGGGGGGCGGGCGGTGGTAAGGCCTCCTCCCCAAACATCTGCGACCTCTTCGATTCTATTACAAACCATGGACAATTAGCCTTCTTCCCGCTTGAAGCCACCTGCCAATAGCAACTAGCGTGAATTGCTGCTGAACTAGCATTGCCCCCATTGAACTCTCTTACTGATCTTGAAAACAAATGGTTAAGTCACGTAAAAATGCAGCTTTAAAGTGTGCACTAACGCAGCGTTCGGTGTGCTGCCGTGGCAGTCACTGACAACTGGAATATAAGATCCTCTAGCCTTCCTTTAAATATGCAGCCATTGCACCTGCTGCACTCTGGGACTGTCTGTTTTTTTTTGGCGGGTCCTGGGACAGATGCAAAATCAGGCATAATGCCTAAAAGTTCCACCCGGGGCGCTAGCGTAGCATTACACGACGATTGACGTCATGCTGACGGTCAAAACGGAAGGCGGGGCGGTAAGTTTTTCGTCGCCGCAAAACCATTGCTGAAATTCCCGGCCGGGCGCTAAATCCTGGATGCCCAGAAACTCCTGTTTCTGCCCCGCCCAGGCGCAAAACACGGTGCAAATTAGCGTAAAATCCAGCCCATACAATAGTAATAATGGGGGACTTCAATATAGACTGGGATTATAATAGAGTAAAGAGCAGAGAAGGGGAAGAATTTCTGAAGTGTCTTCAGGAGAACTTTCTTGATCGGTATGTTTCCAGCAAGGTGGCATTGCTGGATCTAGTTCTGGGGAATGAGGAAGTGGAGCAAGTGTCAGTGAACATTTAGGGAACAGTGATCATAGTATCATAAGGTTTAGATTAGCTATGGAACAGGACAGGGAGCAATATCGAGTAAAAATGTTTAACTGGGGGAAGGCCAATTTCAGCGGGATGAGAACAGATCCGGTCCGGGTAAACTGGAATCAATGATTGGCAGGCAAAACATTTGGCTGCCTTTAAAGAGGAAATAGTCTGGGTCGAATCGAGGTACTTTTCCACAAGGGGAAAAGGTAGGGCAACTAAAGTCAGAACTCCCTGGATGATGAAACAGATAGAGAATATGATGAAGCAGAAAAAGAGCATGAATGATGGATGTCAGGTTGCAAATACATCTGAGAATCAGGCTATATATAGAAAGGTTGGACGAGAAGTGAAAAAGAGAATAAGAGGGGCAAAGAGAGGGTATGAGAATAGAAACATAGAAACATAGGGCCCAAGTTTCCACACGATAAAAAACGGGCGCTCCTCCGAGCTGGGCGCCCGTTTTTCGCGCCTAAAACGGCGCCGGAAAAAAAACGCGCGATTCTGGAGCGCTTTGCAGCTCCTTGTCTGTTTGGCGCGGCGCACAGGGGGGCGGAGCCTACACTCGCGCCGATTTTTTAAGTGGGAGGGGGCGGGTACCATTTAAATTAGTTTTTTTCCAGCCGGCAACGCTGCGCATGCGCATTTGAGTGTTCACGCACGCGCAGTGTTAAGCAAACATTGGCACTCGGCCATTTTTGTAGTTCTTTGTAGCTGTTTAATTTTTGAACATTTTTTAATAAAAGCACATTGCCATCAGCACATCAGCACTGAGGCTTCTTGCAGCCTTCTCACTGTTTCCTTCCCCCCCCCCCCGCTCCGCGGGAACGAACGGCTGTCTCCTCCTCCCCCCCTCCCGCTCCGCGGGAACGAAGCGACTGTTTAATCCCCCCCACCCCCTCCGCGGGAACAAACGCCTGCAGCATTCTCCCTGGCTGAAGCACTTTCACACAGGTAGGAAGATGGTTTATTTAATCTTTTCTTGGCTTATAAATGTTTATTCAGGTTGGATTTATTTGTATAATATTTGTAGAAGTATAAATAAGGATTTATTGTAGAATTTAATGACTTCCCTTCCCCCGCCCCCCCCACCTCGTTCTGGACACCTAATTTGTAACCTGCGCCTGATTTTTTAATGTGTAGAACAGGTTTTTTCAGTTCGACAAAAATCTTCACTTGCTCCATTCTAAGTTAGTTTGGAGTACGTTTTCACTGTGGAAACTTTCAAATCGGGCGTCAGTGGCCAGACACGCCCCCTTTTGAAGAAAAAATTCTGTTCCAAAGTAGAACTGTTCTACCTGACTAGAACTGCAGAAAAAAAAATGTGGAGAATTGCGATTTCTAAGATAGTCCGTTCTCCACCAGTTGCTCCTAAAAATCAGGCGCGAATCATGTGGAAACTTGGGCCCATAGAAACATAGAAAATAGGTGCAGGAGTAGGCCATTAGGCCCTTCTAGCCTGCACCGCCATTCAATGAATTCATGGCTGAACATTCAACTTCAGTACCCCATTCCTGCTTTCTTGCCATACCCCTTGATCCCCTTAGTAGTAAGGACTACATCTAACTCCTTTTTGAATATATTTAGTGAATTGGCCTCAACTACTTTCTGTGGTAGAGAATTCCACAGGTTCACCACTCTCTGGGTGAAGAAGTTTCTCCTCATCTCGGTCCTAAATGGCTTACCCCTTATCCTTAGACTGTGACCCCTGGTTCTGGACTTCCACAACATTGGGAACATTCTTCCTGCATCTAACCTGTCTAAACCCGTCAGAATTTTAAACGTTTCTATAAGGTCCCCTCTCATTCTTCTGAACTCCAGTGAATACAAGCCCAGTTGATTCAGTCTTTCTTGATAGGTCAGTCCCGCCATCCCAGGAATCAGTCTGGTGAACCTTCGCTGCATTCCCTCAATAACAAGAATGTCCTTCCTTTAGGAGACCAAAACTGTACACAATACTCCAGGTGTGGCCTCACCAAGGCCCTGTACAACTGTAGCAACACCTCCCTGCCCCTGTACTCAAATCCCCTCGCTATGAAGGCCAACATGCCATTTGCTTTCTTAACCGCATGCTGTACTTGCATGCCAACCTTCAATGACTGATGTACCATGACACCCAGGTCTCGTTGCACTTCCCCTTTTCCTAATCTGTCACCATTCAGATAATAGTCTGTCTCTCTGTTTTTACCACCAAAGTGGACAACCTCACATTTATCCACATTATACTTCATCTGCCATGCATTTGCCCACTCACCTAACCTATCCAAGTCGCTCTGCAGCCTCATAGCATTCTCCTCACAGCGCACACTGCCACCCAACTTAGTGTCATCCGCAAATTTGGAGATACTACATTTCCCTCGTCTAAATCATTAATATACAGTGTAAACAGCTGGAGCCCCAGCACAGAACCTTGCAGTACCCCACTAGTCACCGCCTGCCATTCTGAAAAGTACCCATTTACTCCTACTCTTTGCTTCCTGTCTGACAACCAGTTCTCAATCCATGTCAGCACACTACCCCCAATCCCATGTGCTTTAACTTTGCACATTAATCTCTTGTGTGGAACCTTGCCGAAAGCCTTCTGAAAGTCCAAATATACCACATCAAATGGTTCTCCCTTGTCCACTCTACTGGAAACATCCTCAAAAAATTCCAGAAGATTTGTCAAGCATGATTTCCCTTTCACAAATCCATGCTGACTTGGACCTATCATGTCACCTCTTTCCAAATGCGCTGCTATGACATCCTTAATAATTGATTCCATCATCTTACCCACTACCGATGTCAGGCTGTTTTCCCTGTTTTCTCTCTCCCTCCTTTTTTAAAAAGTGAGGTTACATTGGCTATCCTCCACTCGATATGAACTGATCCAGAGTCTATGGAATGTTGGAAAATGACTGTCAATGCATCCGCTATTTCCAAGGCCACCTCCTTAAGTACTCTGGGATGCAGTCCATCAGGCACTGGAGATTTATCGGCCTTCAATCCCATCAATTTCCCCAACACAATTTCCCGACTAATAAGGATTTCCCTCAGTTCCTCCTCCTTACTAGACCCTCTGACCCTTCTTATATCCGGAATGTTGTTTGTGTCCTCCTTAGTGAATACCGAACCAAAGTACTTGTTCAATTGGTCTGCCATTTCTTTGTTCCCCGTTATGACTTCCCCTGATTCTGACTGCAGGGGACCTACATTTGTCTTTACTAACCTTTTTCTCTTTACATACCTATAGAAACTTTTGCAATCCGTCTTAATGTTCCCTGCAAGCTTCCTCTCGTACTATATTTTCCCTGCCCTAATCAAACCCTTCGTCCTCCTCTGCTGAGTTCTAAATTTCTCCCAGTCTCCGGGTTCGCTGCTATTTCTGGCCAATTTGTATGCCACTTCCTTGGCTTTAATACTATCCCTGATTTCCCTTGATAGCCACGGTTGAGCCACCTTCCCTTTTTTATTTTTATGCCAGACAGGAATGTACAATTGTTGTAGTTCATCCATGCGGTCTCTAAATGTCTGCCATTGCCCATCCACAGTCAACCTCTCAAGTATCATTCGCCAATCAATCCTAGCCAATTCACGCCTCATACCTTCAAAGTTACCCTTCGTTAAGTTCTGGACCATGGTCTCTGAATTAACTGTTTCATTCTCCATCCTAATGCAGAATTCCACCATATTATGGTCACTCTTCCCCAAGGGGCCTCGCACAACGAGATTGCTAATTAATCCTCTCTCATTACACAACACCCAGTCTAAGATGGCCTCTCCCCTAGTTGGTTCATCGACATATTGGTCTAGAAAACCATCCCTTATGCACTCCAGGAAATCCTCTTCCACCGTATTGCTTCCAGTTTGGTTAGCCCAATCTATGTGCATATTAAAGTCACCCATTATAACTGCTGCACCCTTATTGCATGCACCCATAATTTCCTGTTTGATGCCCTCCCCAACATCACTACTACTGTACACAACTCCCACTAACGTTTTTTGCCCTTTGGTGTTCTGCAGCTCTACCCATATAGATTCCACATCATTCAAGCTAATGTCATTCCTGATTATTGTATTAATCTCCTCTTTAACCAGCAATGCTACCCCACCTCCTTTTCCTTTTATTCTATCCTTCTTGAATGTTGAATACCCCTGGATGTTGAATTCCCAGCCCTGATCATCCTGGAGCCACGTCTCCGTAATCCCAATCACATCATATTTGTTAACATCTATTTGCACAGTTAATTCATCCACCTTATTACGGATACTCCTTGCATTAAGACACAAAGCCTTCAGGCTTGTTTTTTTAACACCCTTTGTCCTTTTAGAATTTTGTTGTACAGTGGCCCTTTTTGTTCTTTGTCTTGCGTTTCTCTGCCCTCCACTTTTCCTCATCTCCTTTCTGTTTTTTGCTTTTATCTCTTTTTTTGGAATAGAATGGCAGCCAACATAAAAGGTCATCTAAAAGTCTTCTATAGGCATATAAATAGTAAAAAGGGTAGTAAGAGGAGGGGTGGGGCCGATTAGGGACCAAAAAGATCTACGCATGGAGGCAGAGGGTATGCTGAGGTACGAAATGAGTACTTTGCACCTGTCTTCACCAAGGAAGAGGATGCTTCCATAGACATAGTGAAGGAGGAGATGGAGACATTTGATAGGATAAAGATTGACAATGAGGTATTAGAAAGGCTGGCTGCACTTAAAGTAGACAAATCACCAGGAGTGGATGGGATGCATCCAAGGATGCTGGGAGAATGGAGGGTAGGAATTGCAGAGGTACTGTCCATAATATTCCAATCCTCCATAGATATGGGGGTTCATGCCAGAGGACTGGCGAATTTCAAATGATACACCATTGTTCAAAAAAGGGTTTAAAGATAAACCCAACAACATAAACCATTCACTTTAACCTCAGTACTGGTGAAGCTTTTAGAAACAGTAATCGGGGACAAAATTAACAAGTCACTTGGATAGGGGTAGATTAATTAAGGAACGCCAGCACAAATTTGTTAAAGGTAAATCGTGTTTAACCAACTGGATCGAGTTTTTTGATGAGGTAACAGTGAGGGTTGATGAGGGTAATGTGGTTGATATAGCATATGGATTTCCAAAAGGCGTTTGACAAAGTGTCACATAATAGGTTTACCAGCAAAACTGAAGCCCGTGGAATAAAAGGGACAATGGCAGCATGGATACGAAATTGGCTAAGTGACAGGAAACAGAGAGTCATGGTGAACGCTTGTTTTTCAGAATGGAGAAAGGTACCCCAGCGGTCGGTTCTAGGACCACTGCTTTTCTTGATATATATTAATAACTTGGACGTGGGTGTACAGGGCACAATTTCAAAATTTGCAGATGGATGTGTAGTGAACAGTGAGGAGGAGGGTGATAGATCTCAGGAAGACATAGACAGGCTGGTGAAATGGGCAGTCACGTGGCAGATTAAATTTAACGCAGAAAAGTGTGAAATGATGCATTTTGGTGGAATGATGAGAGGACATATAAACTAAATGGTACAATTCTAAAATGGGTGCACGAACAGAGAGATCTGGGAGTATGTGTGCATAAAGTGTTGAAGGTGGCAGGGCAGGTTGAGAAAGCAGTTAAAAAGGCATACGGGATTCCTGGGTTTCATAAATAGAGGTACAGAGTACAAAAGTGTGGCAATTATGATGAACCTGTATAAAACGCTGGTTTGGCCACAACTGGAGTACTGTGTCCAATTCTGGACACCATACTGTCTTCTTAGTCAGTCCCTTGGAGTCGAGGATGACTTGCTTCTGCACTAAAAGTGAGTTCTCAGGTGACTGATGAGTCCAATGTGGGATCGAGTCTCTGTCACAGATGGGACAGACGGTGGTTGAAGAAACGGGTGGGTGGGAGGCTTGGGTTGTTGTGCGCTCCTTCCGCTGTCTACGCTTGGCTTCAGCTTGCTCTCGGCGAAGAGACTCAAGGTGTTCGGCGCCTACCTGGATGCTATTCTTCCACTTTGAGCGATCTTGGGCCAGGGATTCCCAGGTGTCGGCGGGGATGTTGCACTTTTTCAAGGAGACTTTGAGGGTGTCCTTGAACCATTTCCTCTGCCCACCTGGGGCTCACTTGCCGTGCCGAAGCGCTGAGTACAGCGTTTGTTTTGGGAGTCTCATGTTGGACATGCGGACGATTTGGCTCAACCAATGGAGTAGTTCGAGCGTGGTCAATGCTTCAATGCTGGGGATGTTGGCCTGAGCAAGAACATTGACGTTGGAGCGTCTATCCTGTCAATGGATTTGCAGGATCTTGCGGAGGCAGCATAGGTGGTTCTTCTCCAGTGTTTTGTGGTGCCTGCTGTATATAGTCCATGTCTCTGAACCATATAGGAGGGCGGGTATCACTACTGCTCTGTAGACCATAAGCTTGGTGCCAGGTTTGAGATCCTGGTCTTCGAACACTCTCTTCCTCAGGCTGCACTGGCACACTGAAGGTGGTGTTGGACTTAATCATCGACGTCTGCCCTAGTTGACAGTAGGCTCTCGAGGTATAGAAAATGGTCCACGTTGTGGATTTTGATAACCGGGGGGGGCAGTGCTGTGTGGCGGAGGCAGGTTGGTAGAGGACCTTTGTCTTATGGATGTTTAGTGTAAGGCCCATGCTCTCGTACACTTCGCTGAAGGTGTGAACGATGGCTTGGAGTTCGGCCTCCGAGTGTGCATAGAAGCAAGCGTCGTCTGTGTACTGTAATTCGATGACAGAGGATGGGATAACCTTAGATCTGGCCTGGAGGCGGCGGAGGTTGAACAGTTTCCAGTTTGTTCCCTAGATTAACTCCACTCTAGCGGGGAGCTTACTGAGGGTGAGATGGAGCATTGCAGCAAGGAAGATCGAGAAAAGCGTTGGTGCGATGACACACCCTTGCTTGACCCTGGTCCGAACGTGAATTGGGTCTGTGTTGGCTCCATTGGTCAGGATCACGGGTTGCATGTCATCGTGAAGCAGGCAAAGGATGGTGACAAACTTTTGAGCGCAGCCAAAGTTGAGGAGGACGGTCCATGATCCCTCACAGTTGACAGTGTCGAAGGCCTTTGTGAGGTCAAAGAAGACCATGTACCCTGTTCCCTGCATTTCTGTTGGATTTTCAGCGCAGTGAAGATCATGTCCGTTCTGCCCCTTAGTGGGCAGAAACCACATTGCGACTATGGGAGGAGCTCTCCAGCCACAGGGAGAAGGCGATTGAGGAGGATTCTTGCGATGACTTTCCCTGTGGCAAACAGCAGAGAAACTCTTCTGTAATTACCGCATCGGACTTGACCACATTTTAGGAAGGATGTAAAGGCCTTAGAGTAGGTGCAGAAAATATTTACGAGAATGATTCCATGAATGAGGGTCTTCGGTTACATTGCTTGACTGGAGAAGTTGGGGTGTTCTCCTTGGAGCAGAGAAGATTGAGAAGAGATTTGATGGAGGTGTTCCAAATCATGAGGAGTCTGGATAGAGCAGATAGAGAGAAACTGTTCCCATTGGCGGAAGGGTCGAGAACCAGAGGACTCAGATTTAAGGTGATTGGCAAAAGAACCAACGGTGACGCAAGAATAAACTTTTTTGTGCAGCGAGTGGTTAAGATCTTGAATGCACTGCCTGAAAGGGTGGCGGAGGCAGATTCAATTTTATCTTTCAAAAGGGAATTAGATAAATCTGAAGGAAACAAAATTTCATGGCTATGGTTGAAGTGTATGGGAGTGGGACGAACTGAGAGTTGGCCCAGGCTCGACGGCTGACTGTCCTTCCTCCGTGCTGTAACTATTCTATGATTCTAGGAGGAGGCTCCATGAATATCTCCATGCTCAATGATGGCGGAGCCCAGCACGCAAGTACAAAAGATAAGGCTGAAGCGTTTGCAACCATCTTCAGCAGAAGTGCCAAATGGATGATCCATATCGGCCTCCTCCTGATGTCCCCACCATCACAGCAGCCAGTCTTCAGCCATTTCGATTCTCGCCACGTGATATCAAGAAATGGCTGAGTGCGCCAGGTACAGCGAAGGTTATAAGTCCCAACAGCATCCTGGCTGTCGTACTGAAGACTTGCGCTCCAGAACTAGCCACACCTCTAGCCAAGCTGTTCCAGTACAGCTACAACACTGGCATCTACCCGACAATGTGGAAAACTTCCTGTCCATAAAAAGCAGGACAAATCCAATCCAGCCAATTACCGCCCCATCAGTCTACTCTCAATCATCGGCAAAGTGATGGAAAGTGTCATCGACAGTGCTATCAAATGGCACTTACTCACCTACAATCTGCTCACCGATACTCAGTTTGGGTTCTGCCAGAACCACTTCGCTCCAGACCTCATTGCAGCCTTGGTCCAAACATGGACAAAAGCTGAATTTCAGAGGTAAGATGAGAGTGACTGCCCTTGATATCAATGCAGCATTTGACCGAATTTGAAACGCTTCAGCCTAGTAAATTTGAAGTCAATGGAAATGAGGGGTAAAACTCTCCACTGGCTGGAGTCACAAGCCAGCACAAAGGAGGATGGTTGTGGTTATTGGAGATCAATCACAGCCCCAGGACATCACCGCAAGAGTTCCTCAGGACAGTGCCCTAGGCCCAACCATCTTCAGCTGCTTCATCAATGACCTTCCTCCATCATAAGGGCAGAAGTGAGGATGTTCACTGATGTTTGCAGAGTACTCAGTTCCATTTACAACTCCCCAGATAATGAAGCCGTCTGTGTCCACATGCAGCAAGACCTGGACAACTGTCAGGCTTGGGCTGATAAGTGGTAAGTAACATTCAAGCCAAACAAGTACCAGGCAATGGCTATCTCCAGCAAGAATGAGTCTAACCACTCATTACTAGCCAAACGGGGGCTAGTAATAAAGGAAACTAATGAAAAGATATATTTTGGGGTACGTCAGCGAATCTTAAATCTAACAGATATCATCCTTTCTAGCTTTTGTGGGAATAAAACCATAAGTTTATATCAGAACCTGACCCAACGAGTCCTCGTAGGCCCGGGATCCACAGCCATGAGATTTAATATCAGAAAGGGAATGGAACGAGGTCGGACGAAAAGGGGAATATTGGAAACGCTAGGCACGGGTTATGCGGTGGTGGTTGCAACAGTAAATACTATAGACCTGTACGCAATAGACGACCGAGTTAACACTTTAACGCAAATCTTAAGCGGTTTATTGGGGAGGGAAATAGATCGCCAAGCCCTACAAGCGCGATTGGGAGATGGTGCGGAAGGGGAACTGTTACAAGTGGCCCACACATTACAGGAACATGTCAAGACCATAAATTTGATCCACGCAATGGGAAACAACCTAAGTAAACGATTGCAAGCCGAAATAGTTTGCTCCGGATATGGGGCATGGATACTTAGTGAGGTACAACATAACCTGGAGCAACTCCAAAATGGGTACATACCAGATTGGGTCCCGAACAACATATTTAATAATTGGACTCTAGAAAAAACATGAACAACACGTGCGAGGTACAGAAAAATAGTCACACATGGGTGTCAAAATTTAAATGTATTACTGGACATGTGAATATGATCGTATTTGTGTTATCAATACCATAGCATGATGTAACAAAGGGAGAACCTTTATACCAAACTGATAATATTGGAGAAGTAAGAAACCGAACACGATTGCGTTACCATGAACCCTCCAGACATGTGATTAAAAATAACAATATACCAAAGGCATTGACGTCAACGACTGTTATAAAAATAACCAAGTGATTTTGTGTTGAGGCATGCCAAAAATGACTGAGGATGATTACGGATTCCACCAAACTAATGAATGCACACTGAGTATTACTCCCCTGGGACGCAATTCCGAAACAATCGCCGCTCCACAAGGAAAGGGTACTGGTGCGTGAGTACAGGAGCAACCAATCTGACGATTAAGACCAAGGGAGGAGTCACCCCCTGCACCATCGTCAGAGCTAACTTTTGTTTCAGCCCCATGGGGGAGATAGACATAAATGGATACCACATACACCCCGAAACAATGGAAATTGTCCACGGGACAGTCACGAACATCATCCGAGAAGGATACGAGAAGGCGGTATGGGAACCGCAAATACCTGACCTAAGTGAGGAATAATTGCAACTGGTGCAGGGAATCCAAAACCAAAGACGACAGTATATCCGGCGAACGGAAGAAATAGACTACCTACAAAGAGATACTAATGCAATGCTGGCCAATCAGCCTTGGTGCTCAAAACTGTGGGACATTGGACTTAATATTCAGATCCACCCATGATAAGGATTATATCACATGTACTTGTTGTAATACAGGGTCTGGTACTGATAGAAACATAGAAACATAGAAAATAGGTGCAGGAGTAGGCCATTCGGCCCTTTGAGCCTGCACCACCATTAAGATCATGGCTGATCATTCCCTCAGTCCTCTTTCCTGCTTTCTCTCCATACCCCTTGATCCCCTTAGCTGTAAGGGCCATATCTAACTCCCTCTTGAATATATCCAATCAACAACTCTCTGCGGCAGGGAATTCTGAGTGAAGACGTTTCTCCTCATCTCAGTCCCAAATGGCCTACTCCTTAGCCTAAGACTGTGTCCCCTGGTTTTGGACTTCCCCAACATCGGGAACATTCTACCCGCATCTAACCAGTCCCATCCCATCAGAATCTTATATGTTTCTATGAGATCCCCTCTCATCCTTCTGAACTCCAATGTATAAAGGCCCAGTTGATCCAGTCTCTCCTCATATGTCAGTCCAGCCATCCCGGGAATCAGTCTGGTGAACCTTCGCTGCACTCCCTCAATAGCAAGAACGTCCTTCCTCAGATTAGGAGACCAAAACTGAACACAATATTCCAGGTGAGGCCTCACTAAGGCCCTGTACAACTGCAGTAAGACCTCCCTGCTCCTATATTCAAATCCCCTAGCTATGAAGGCCAACATACCATTTGCCTTCTTCACCACCTGCTGTACCTGCATGCCAACTTTCAATAACTGATGAACCATGACACCCAGGTCTCGTTGCACCTTCCCTTTTCCTAATCTGCCGCCATTCAGATAATATTCTGTCTTTGCGTTTTTGCCCCCAAAGTGGATAACCTCACATTTATCCACATTATACTGCATCTGCCATGCATTTTCCCACTCACCTAACCTGTCCAAGTCACCCTGCAGCCTCTTAGCGTCCCCTTCACAGCTCACACCACCACCCAGTTTAGTGTCATCTGCAAACTTGGAGATATTACACTCAATTCCTTCATCTAAATCAGTGATGTATATTGTAAAGAGCACTGAGCCCTGCGGCACTCCATTAGTCACTTCCTGCCATTCTGAAAAGGACCCGTTTATCCCGACTCTCTGCTTCCTGTCTGCCAACCAGTTCCCTATCCACGTCAGTACATTACGCCCAATACCATGTGCTTTGATTTTGCACACCAATCTCTTGTATGGGACCTTGTCAAAAGCCTTTTGAAAGTCCAAATACACCACATCCACTGGTTCTCCCTTGTCCACTCTACTAGTTACATCCTCAAAAAAATTCCAGAAGATTTGTCAAGCATGATTTCCCCTTCATAAATCCATGCTGACTTAGACCGATCCTGTCATTGCTTTCCAAATGTGCTGCTATTTCATCCTTAATAATTGATTCCAACATTTTCCCCACTACTGATGTCAGGCTAACCGGTCTATAATTACCCGCTTCCTCTCTCCCTCCCATTTTTAAAAGTGGTGTTACATTCGCTACCCTCCAGTCCATAGGAACTGATCCAGAGTTAATAGACTGTTGGAAAATGATCACCAATGCATCCACTATTTCTAGGGCCACTTCTAGGACCTGGAACGTTTTCGTAACAGAAAAGGATTTCACTCCCTGAAGGTCCAACTAGTTGTTGACCACAACCAGATCATCATGGCAGTGAATGCCACATGTTCGGGCACCTTCGATGAGGCTCACATCCTGTGTGAGAGCGCTGTCTCTGACATCTTTAAGAGTCAGCCACAAGGACAATGCTGGATGCTTGGTGATAACCAATATGGCCTAGCCACCTGGCTGATGACCCCCCCCCTGCGTGACACCGAGACCAAGAAGCGATACAACCAGAGGCACAGAGACACAGGCAATGCGGTCCACAAAACAAGTGCTTAAGCAGCGCTTCAGATGTCTGAACCACTCAGGAGGGGAGCTATAATACAACCCTGAGCAAGTAGGTAAATTTGTGGTCGTGTGCTCCATGCTGCACAACCTGGCTATCAGGAGGGGCCAAGAATTGCCAGAAGGGACTGATGCTCCACCTGAGGAGAAAGAGGAAGAGGACAACGAGGGGCTGGATGCTGACCTAGGGCTAGACAATCAGGCTGGCTATGCAACCATGCCCATGACCCCCTCCGGACCGCAGGAAAGGGCCCGTGATGGCTACATAGCTGCAAGACTCTTACGTCAGGAGCTGATATTTGAACGATGTGTGTGAAAGAACGTTGCTGTGAATGACAACGCTGACATACTGCTGTGTGTGTGCAGCTCAGACATCAATGGTGTCTGTCACCTTGGTGCCAGTTAAAGTTTACTTTGATTGAAGTTAAGTTTTATTTAACCCCTTCATGTTAAGGAATCACCAGTGTGTAACAGTCCAGCTATCTGAGACAATGCGCAACAAGGTTATGTCAATAAAAACTTTTTTATACCAACATTTGTCTGAAATCATAAGTAACACGGGCAAAAAACCCCAACCCCCGCCCACACCCCACGATTTCCACCAATGACATCAATCAAATGTTCAACATGTCCAGCAACACAGAATACAAAGGCAAAGCAGGAGCGTGGTCCCCTCCCCCCATACATTACAAAAAATTGCATACACCCAGATGGAGATATAACACAGGCATCACCTGCGGACATGCACCTCACTTTCCTTCCCACCTCCCCTTCTTCTCCCCACCTCTACCCCTTCCCCTCCTCGCTCCATGGCGCCTGGCCAAGGAGCTCCTCAGGCGGTGCCTCATAGTGGGGGGGGATGAAGGCAGAGGTTGCACGAGTACGGGAGTGGGGGGGATGCCGATGCAGAAGCAGGATTGTGGTCCTTGTTCTCATCTGTGGTGGTGCGGAACCTAGGGATGGAGTGCCACACTCTGGGACCACTGGGAGGCCTGTGCAAGCAGTGTTCCTGACTATCGCATCCAGGGCCTCCACCATCTGCGGAATGTACTCAGTCATGGTGGCCAGCTGTTGGGATATGGCCCCCAATACTTCGATGAGCTGGTCACCAATGTCTACAGTCCTCCTGGACAATTGTACCATCTCTCCGCTCACATCTGGCACGTGTGGACCAGACCTGCCACGTCCACAAGGCCTCCGCAGGGTCGGCACCGTCCTGGGGACAAATGGGGTGCCCTGTGGTGAGGTGCTTGGGGCCGGTACCTCCAGAGTGGAGGCGGGAATGACCGGAGGACCACTAGATGGCCTTGGGGTGGAGTGGCTTCTGGACCGTGGCGATGCAGGTTCCTCGAAGTTGGCGCTCTCATCCGTGGAGAACAGATCCGGTGGATTGACGGGCGAAAATCGGAGCTCCTCAGCACCAGATGTAGGATCGACGGGGGAGTCTGCCCCGTGCCCCCACCTTCTGGCCTCTGTTGTCTCGCCTGGGGCCGTGCTGCTGGCTAAGCTGCAAAACACAAATGAGGTTATTAGAGGAGAAGGGGGTGCTAGGGTGACAAGGTGAGTCCAGCGCTACACACAGCATATGCACGACAAAAGCACCATCGCTATCAAAATCATCACAGACATCACATTTCATGACCATCAACACATTTGCATTGCAATGATTTTCATTAGGCCAGCATTATTTCTAGGTCAAATTTAGAAATCATCTATCATATATGATTGTTCAGATATGAGTGGGTGTGGCATCTACTGACTTTACATTAAGCAATGGTGTAAGCTTTACTCACGTGGCATCACTTCAGGGTCTGCAGATGCTTCCGTGGCTGTCCGGGGGTGCTTCCCCACGAGTGCGAGCACCCGCTCCTCCATGTCAGTGATGTTGCTGGGGACTGGTGGCCCCCCACCTGTTCACCTCTGCACGGACCTCATCATCGATAGCTTCTTCTGTAAAAGGTGACAGGACGACATGGCATGAGATCATTGCATGTTATCATTGCTAGGTACTGTCACAGACACTGATACAACACATAACCGACAGATGTAATCATGCCTATTATGATAATTATCATTCTTTACCTAAAGACATGCAGCGTGACCGCAGGCTTTGAGTAAAACATTCCCGGTAAAAGTGGAAGACTTCACATCTGCTGATAGTCACTCATGACTGTTACAAATCAAATTATATAAATACATAAGGACATGTAAATAAATGTAATATTTACTCTTGCGGATCCCACAAAGTCGTTCCATTGTTTGCGCATTGGTTGCCCTCACGCACCTCGTTGGTTGCCGATGAGACCACCTCTGCTATCTCGGCCCATATCTTCTGGTAGGCCTTTGGGGTGGGCTTCCCAAGTCCTCCCTGTGTCAAATCACCCCAGCGTAACTCGACCTCCTCGTCTGAGAACCTCCTAGCTCTTTTGCACCCTCCAATGTGCTCCTCTCCCACCTCACTGATCTCCCCAGCATCAGTCTCCACAGCATGCTATGATACCTCCTCCTCTCCCTCCATTATAGGGCAAATTCGTGCAAATATGTGGCTGGTAACAGTTTTTGTTTCCCTATTTGCTGTAGACATCTAAAGTCTCCCTCCTTCCTCCCAAATCAGCCACACCACACCCACACACACCTTCAGTCCCTCTCAGCTCCCTCTCTCTCTCTGTCTTCTCTTCTGCGCATGTCATGATGAACCATGACCTCCTGAATCGTGGGAATTGAGCGTTGACACAAAGATTAGTGGGAAAGCGGGTTGTGTAGAGGACACAGAGAGGCTGCAAAGAGATTTAGATAGGTTAAGCGAATGGGCTAAAGATTGGCAGATGGATTGCAATGTCGGAAAGTGTGAGGTCATCCACCTTGGGAAAAAAAAACAGTAAAAGGGAATATTATTTGAATGGGGAGAAATTACAACATGCTGCGGTGCAGAGGGACCTGGGGGTCCTTGTGCATGAATCCCAAAAAGTTAGTTTGCAGGTACAGCAGGTAATCAGGAAGGCGAATGGAATGTTGGCCTTCATTGCGAGAGGGATGGAGTACAAAAGCAGGGAGGTCCTTCTGCAACTGTATAGGGTATTGGTGAGGCCGCACCTGGAGTACTGCGTGCAGTTTTGGTCACCTTACTTAAGGAAGGATATACTGGCTTTGGAGGGGGTACAGAGACGATTCATTAGGCTGATTCCGGAGATGAGGGGGTTACCTTATGATGATAGATTGAGTAGACTGGGTCTTTACTCGTTGGAGTTCAGGAGGATGAGGGGTGATCTTATAGAAACATTTAAAATAATGAAAGGGATAGACAAGATAGAGGCAGAGAGGTTGTTTCCACTGGTCGGGGAGACTAGAACTAGGGGGCACAGCCTCAAAATACGGGGAGCCAATTTAAAACCGAGTTGAGAAGGAATTTCTTCTCCCAGAGGGTTGTGAATCTGTGGAATTCTCTGCCCAAGGAAGCAGTTGAGGCTAGCTCATTGAATGTATTCAAGTCACAGATAGATAGATTTTTAACCAATAAGGGAATTAAGGGTTATGGGGAGCGGGCGGGTAAGTGGAGCTGAGTCCATGGCCAGATCAGCCATGATCTTGTTGAATGGCGGAGCAGGCTCGAGGGGCTAGATGGCCTACTTCTGTTCCTAATTGTTTTGTTCTTATGTTTTTATTGCTAAGGATGGCAACACTTTACGGCAGGTCAGCGAGATTTAATGCTACCGCCCATTTCATATCGCTCGCGGTAACACCATTTCAAAAATGGAGACTAGGTGCTTTGAGAATGGGCGAGAAGCCGGTGATCTGAAAACCCATTTTTACTGCCCACGCCAGAAATAACGCCCATTTTTGGGCGATAAGCGCAAAAGTGGAGGTTCTAGCCCCATGAAACTACCAGATTGTCGTAAAAACTCATCTGGTTCTCTAATGTCCTTTAGGGAAGGAAATCTGCTGTCCTTACCTGGTCTGACCTACAACATTGTGGTTGCCTCTTAACTGCCCTCTGAAATGGCCTAGCAAGCCACTCAGTTGTATTAAACTGCTAGAAAGAATTGCAGTTCAAGAAGGCGGCTCACCATCACTTTCTCAAGGGCAATTAGGAATTGGCAATAAATGCTGGCCTTGCCAGTGATGCCCACATGCCTTGAACGAATAAAAAAACGAGAAAAATAACTCATATTTACGTAGTGTCTCTCACATTCAGGACACCCCAAAGCGTTCACAGTCAATTAATTACTTTTGAAATGTAGGCAAACGTGGCAGTCAATTTCTGCAGAGTAAGGTCCCACAAACAGCAGAGATATGAATGACTAGTTAATCTATTTGGCGATGTTGATTGAGGGATTAATGTTGGACAGGACATCAGGAGAACTGCCTTCAGTTTAATGTCCAACACCTCCAACAATGCAGCACACCCTCAGCACTGTACTGAAGTACCAGGCTATGGTAGCACAGTGGTTCAAGCTTTGTAGTGAGGTTTTGAACCCACAACTATCTGAACCAAGCTGACAATTGAAAGTGTCATGAAAAGAGCATGTGAGGTTTCTATACAACAGGAATGGTAATATCCAATAATTAAAAGGCAGGAACAAATGTCAACTTTCTATAAGATAGTCCATGTCAAGAATTTGCTAAAGTCAAATGAATGTGTATTGTATTGTATGTAAATGCTCCAGGAGGCATTAAGATTTGTCTATAATGCATCCAAGGCATAGATCTAATGGCCTACATTTTTAAAATCAGAATTATTTTAACACTTGCAGCAACTCATTTAAATGGATCTATTGTCAATATACAAAGAAAGGGAGGAGCAAGTACCACAATCAAAGGAAATTTGTAACATTTTCTAGGTATATCGCATATTGATGTGGATATTCATAAAATCTTTCAGAAGGAATGCTTTCAGATACTAAGATAGGCTCTAATCCTTATTTGACTTAGAATAAAAAGAGAGCTCTTACAAACTGTTAAGGCTTAAGGTAAATGGTGAATATTTGACTAAATCGCCTTGAACAGATCATACAAGTTGTTAGCGTTAGTGTTTTCTTAGAAGAATCACTCAACACTCAGGGTCGGTTCCAATGCTGAAGCAGCTTTTATTACGCTCAGCGGGAAGGAAAAACTCAGGACCGTATCCAGGTTTCTCTTCACAGAACAAAGGATTACATGCTCCTTTATATGTTTCACAACAGTTACAAAACAGTTTACTACAGCTACACAGCCCATCACGGCTGGACACAAGCCAATCACAATGATTATAGATTACATATAGGTTATTTTAACCCAATAGAATTCCCCTTATGTCTCAGGAACCATGTGTTCGTCTTTTGTCAGCTTGGGCTGATTGATATAGGTTCTCTCACTAGTTCTTTCTTCTTGGAGAAATAATTGGTTTCTAACCTTGTTTACAGGAGATGGGTTCTCTTATCTCTTTCTTCCTGGGGAATTAATTGGTTTATGGCCTTGAATATGGGAGATGGGTTCTCTCCTCATTATTCTTATCCTGCATCCAAGGCATTCCTATAGTGGGCCTCACAGGGTTATTGCTCGGTCATTGAACATTCAACAGTTCACAGCTTGACTACCTGATTTCCCATCATGCCTGGGCAGCCATTTTATGTGTGGCCACTTTAAACTTATATGCGTTTAGATATATCTAGCAGGTGCCTAATGCCTAGTATTCTGGTATATTCTAAAGGTGCCTACCTCCTACAACAACTCCCCCTTTCGGTAAAGGGACTAGTCCTAGTCCCCTTTTAACCGATCATTCGACCTTTATTAGATTTTGTGCACGGCCCGGTACTCCCTGCCTCAACGTGCTGGCCAGTCACGCGGTTTCAGGAGTCCCGGTTGCTTAAATCGAATTGACAAAGGCCAAATCCTCCTGCCCCCTTATAAAACAGGCTTGTTTAGTATCCAGGGAACGGTGATTTGTCCGTCTTCGTTGTGCGTGGTGTCTGCATGCCTGGCAGGCCATTACGCCCCATGTTATTGCTAAGATCATTTGTATACCGACCAGTGTGTGTGAAATAATTCGGATCCATGGGTGGATGTTCACATTTATTCCCCAGTCCCAGACCTTTCTCCACCAACTCTGACTTTGTAAGTCTACCTCGGTATCTTCTTCCAGTTCTTTGATTTTAGTTTGTAGCTGGTGATAGAGTTTTACGGATTGCCCCACTCTGAGCCTTAACTCCCGTAATACCTCCGTGAGATGTGGGATAGGGACCTGCTCTGGCTCGTCATAATCCTGCAAATGATCATGGAGCTGATCAGTTACTTCAATAACTTCGGACTTCCGGTGCCTAACTTGTGTGATATGCGCTTGCCCGATCGCGACAGGTCGTCGTGGTGTAAAGCAAAAGTTTGGCTGTGGTATAGGGCACTGCAGGTCATTATACTGGTATGAACGCTCTGTGGTAGAGACGCAGTATCTTCCCCTCCCTCCGTAGCCTGCCCTCGCGAAGTGCATGTGTGCGGGCACTATTTCTAGTACACACCCGTTGGTTCGGTTAAACCCGCACTCGTCTAGTTCACCTCGGCCCACCGGGTGAGGGCATACTGTGATTTCCCCCCCTTTGCTTGCAATCTGCTAGGGAAATCCCAGTAAGTATGTTGTTTCGACGAACGGCAGAGGTGGTGGTCAGGTAGTAGCGTATGGAGACATTTTCCCGTATTACTCCGATATTCTCTAGTTGGTATAAGGGGAACGGCCCTGAGTCCGGCGTTGCTATAGGGATCAACAGGACTATCCCTATCCCGGTAGTCCTACCCATGGCAATCTGGAATTGCGGGGTATACTCGGGTCAGTCCCTTCAGAGTACAATTATCCAGTGTCCCCCTTTGGTTCGCCAACTGAGCTAAATGTGAACTGTCTATCCAATCGGGTACTTCCCCGCGTTGGATCTGGTCGAGGTTGTGGCGGATCTGTCCCACCATCCACAGACCATAAGCATGACAGAGTTGCCCCTGTCTTTGCTTTATTGTTCTCTATCAATGAGGTGATTGATGGTTTTAGCGTGAGCTTCCAGGACTGAGATGCCATCCAACTGGATTTTGGCACCCTCCTTTCCTAGGTTGGCCTGGTCTTCCTGGTTTTGCTCCACCCTCTCATTTAATCCTTGTATGTCTATCGAGTTCACTACGGAGGTCTCTGTATTGAAAACGGTAGCAACATCATTAACTATTTCCCTCTTCATCCTGGGGCTAACCCCTGTCCCCGGAACCTACTGGCACCCATTGCATCGGCAGCCTGCTGCATGACAACTTTACTTAATACATTGTACATCTTCCTTGACTGTTCTGTACAGTATTCCAGCATCTGGATGCCTGAAATATTGATCAGAACAGGCACAATTTCATGTCTAACATTATCATACAACAGTTCCCCCTCGCTGTACATTACAATCCCATTCTCTGGTCCCTTCGTAGTTATGGGGCAAGGCAGTTCCTCGGGCAATGTAGTGATTCTTATGGGGCGCGGTGTTGGAGGGGGTGAGAAACATACATACAATGATATTGCAGCCGCCCCCGCCTCCTCGTAATACCCACACAGCCCCATTCCCTTCTTGCGGATGACTGATTGCTGGGATTGTCCCGGAGGCGCACAAATTATGCCGAAAGTACATTCATCGGGCCCTTTGACATCCCTCCGTTTAATGCAGCTGCTCCTTATACCCGTGGAGCACTGTACACATACCCGGTCCTTATTAGGATTCACTTGTAACCATGCATTAAAATAAGTTCTGTCCTTGCTCCAATCCTTAGTCGCTGGAACACATATTCCGTCCGTCAAATTGAACAACACTCCATAGTTCATGTAATTGTTTATTTCCAGCGTGCTCTGCTGTCCGTCGGTGTTGCCCAGGGTACGTGCATGTCGCAGGGCTATCCATATTACGAGTAGCGCCGTTCGTATTCCCATTCCGGTAAGTATTATCTGTAATTTTAAACAGACGGCCTGGTCGTCACCAGGGGTTAAGTTTTTTGCTCTACGAGTGTCCCTGTCACCCTGCAAAATCAGAAGCACAAGGTTATAATCGAACCATTTCGAGCTGAATCTGTAGGGCGTGCGCCCGTGTCTTTACCCACTTAAATATTACCCAAACTCCTATGACCAAGGCCAAAGCTATTCCTCCAAACATCGCTGTCTGCTTTACCGTTAGGTTGGGTTTGTGGACTACACCTTCCCACCGTGGGGTACATTGGCTCTATTGCCAGAGGTGATGGTGCTATGGCTGCGCACTGCACTATCCGTCTAGTCCTGTTATCTCTTCCAGCCTGTTTATCTTAGCTTTTAACTCTTCAATTTGTTTTATTGAATATCAAGTATTATTACATAAGCTAGTTCTGTTTTTATTTTTTGTTTCCTCTGTTAGGTGAGTCTTTTTTTTTCCTATTAAGAAATCCAAATTAATAATGTTCAGTATAACACGGCTGTCAATGGAAAGGGTTAACTCCTTTACAGGTTTGTAAGAAGACCTGATGTCATTACGTGACTTCACGTAATCATCTGAAAAAAAGTCTTTGTGCCTTCAAAACTGGCTTCGAAATTAGGAATCCGTTAAAAACAGCATAAATCATTAGAGTAAACTCCAATGTTTTCTTAACTTCTAATTCAAGTACTTGCCAAAGAATTTTTTTTTTTTTTAATTGTTTTAAAACAAGACCACACATACAATAGCAATTTTGTTTACTGAAATTCAATTCTGTTTTTTTTTAATTTCTCTCTTTCTCCTCGTTATCTTCAAAACCCTCCTGCTTGTTTAGACTGTTCGGGACATTTTTGATAAACACTGTCCATTTTGGAAATCTTTTCAAACTGCATTGAAACTTTTTCATAATTGAAAATTCGAATCCATGTAGAGTGTTTTTTACTTATTCCAATTTTTTTTTTTCCTCTTCTAATTAAACCAATATCTTTTTCACAGCAAACATCAACTAGTATTTAGTAAGTTATGTCTTTTTCCATTTAGTCCGTTACATCTTTTTTTCCTTTCTTCAAATTAGGTTTTGTATTTTACACGGAGGGTTCGTAACTCCATAAAGTTGTTAATTTAAAATCATTTGTTTACTTTCAAAGTGGCGTCTTTATCTTTTTCTTTTTCTCCATAACTGGAATGAAGTCCATCTTTGAGAGTTTGAGTGCTTTTTCGTTATCTCAAAATGCTCCAGTTTCAAAGTCGTTACTAAAGCTTGCTGTTTTTTTTTTAAACATTTTCCAAAAGTTCCTTTTACACCTTCGCAGATAGCTCGCCACTTGCCCAGGAGTTTGACCTGATCAGATTTAATTTAATCTTTTTCTTTTTTTTTTAAATCCACCTCAGTATTTCCTGTGCCTTCTCTGAATATCTCAAAATCCCAATTCAAACTTTGTAATTTCAATCTTTATTTAAAACTTTTTTTTTAGAAGCTCTTTTTTTTTAAAGCATTCTTTATCTCACTCCGAGACTAAATTTATGTCTTTCAGCCCAATCAATCATTGCATGTTTTCTTTCGGCAAGTAAGTGAGCATGTCAAATAAATATTTTGCTCAACAAACCTATTCTTTATTTGTTTATTTTCCTAGCTCCGTAACTTATCATCCGAATAAATCCACACCTGCGTTTCTAACTTAAATGTCTTAAAACTTCCCACATACAGGACAACATTACAAAGGGTTTAAAAAAAGACTTTCACTCTGTTTCTAAAATAAACAGACACTTGCATTCCTCTTCCAACCAGACTTTCGGAACATGAAAACATAAAAAAATTCATTCTGCAGTCAAAAATCACACAGACACTTCTCACTCAACGATCAGACATTTACAACAGTCTCTCTTCTTGTTTTGGCCGGCTCTATTTTTGGATCCATGACCTTTCAGGGAATTCGTAGTTTTATCTAAATAATTCCTCACATAACTAATTCCTGAGGATTCCACCCTGCTTTAATCATTTTTTTCAATTAGCTTCTTTTGTTTTTCCGCCAGGTGGCGGGTAAGCGACCCTTCTGGTCCCCACTTGAGTTTACTTGTTTTCATGGCCATTCCTGGGTAGGACTACTACCGTTAGGAATCTACTCTCAGAGGTCCGCTTTCTTTCTAGCGCGACTTGTAGTAAACTGTCTCTTGGCTACTGTCAGGTCACAAGTTCTGCTGTTGCACAAACTTATACAATTCTTAAAAACGCGTTTAAGCAATTCCCGCAGTGCTCTACGTATCCTTAACGACTACCTACCACCGCTCAGCCCGTTGGTCCGACCCTGTTCACAGGTTTGGATTCCGTTAGCCGCTGTACACTGCTTGGTTCTATCCCGGGGTATTTCAAATTACACTACTGGGTCCGGAAGATGTCTCTCGGTATCACGATCCCACGGTCTAAGTGTGTTCCCTACGCCTACTTGGTTCCTGGCCGTCACGTGGGACAAAAGTCCTCTTAATTCAGGCTCAGGCTAGGCGTTTGAGATATTAGACCGTCTCCTCATGTCGATCAACCAGCTTCCACCTTCCGCACCCTTTATACTTAAAAATTGTTTTTTATACTCACCCGGGTTTTTTCCAAGGGCGTCCAGCGACTCCGGGAAATCCTGCCGACTACGCCATTGTTAGCGTTAGTGTTTTCTTAGAAGAATCACTCAACACTCAGGGTCGGTTCCAATGCTGAAGCAGCTTTTATTACGCTCAGCGGGAAGGAAAAACTCAGGACCGTATCCAGGTTTCTCTTCACAGAACAAAGGATTACATGCACCTTTATATGTTTCACAACAGTTACAAAACAGTTTACTACAGCTACACAGCCCATCACGGCTGGACACAAGCCAATCACAATGATTATAGATTACATATAGGTTATTTTAACCCAATAGAATTCCCCTTATGTCTCAGGAACCATGTGTTCGTCTTTTGTCAGCTTGGGCTGATTGATATAGGTTCTCTCACTAGTTCTTTCTTCTTGGAGAAATAATTGGTTTCTAACCTTGTTTACAGGAGATGGGTTCTCTTATCTCTTTCTTCCTGGGGAATTAATTGGTTTATGGCCTTGAATATGGGAGATGGGTTCTCTCCTCATTATTCTTATCCTGCATCCAAGGCATTCCTATAGTGGGCCTCACAGGGTTATTGCTCGGTCATTGAACATTCAACAGTTCACAGCTTGACTACCTGATTTCCCATCATGCCTGGGCAGCCATTTTATGTGTGGCCACTTTAAACTTATATGCGTTTAGATATATCTAGCAGGTGCCTAATGCCTAGTATTCTGGTATATTCTAAAGGTGCCTACCTCCTACAACACAAGTCAAATAGGAAATAGGATAGAATGCATTGAAAGTTCTTCCAGTCTTCAGTATGTAGTTCGGGACCTGGAATGTCAGGTCCTTCACTGAAACACCTGTGAACTCATCCTTTTTGATGTGGAAGCAAATCATCCTTGACACGAGGGACTGTCTAATACTACTACAAGTCAAATAGAATAGAATGCATTGAAAATGATGATCTTAAGATCTGGGTGTGAACTCTATGTAAATGAGCTTCATCTATATAGAAACAGGACTAGAAAAATAGCTCGATTCTTATTTACTCCAGGGTCTTGAGCATAAAAATCTAGGCTGACACTCCAGTGCGGAACTGAGGGAGTGGTGCACTGTCAGAGGTGCCGTCTTTCAGATGAAACGTTAAATCAAGTCCCCGTCTGCCCTCTCAGGTGGACATAAAAGATCTAATGGCACTATTTTCGAAGAAGAGCGGGGAAGTTATCCCCGGTGTCCTGGCCAATATTCATCCCTCAATCAACATCACAAAAACAGATTATCTGGTCATTATCACATTGCTGTTTGTGGGGGGTTTGCTGTGCTCAATTGGTTGCTGCGTTTCCCACATTACAACAGTGGGAGGACACCAACATCAGCGTCCTCACTCAGGCTAACATCCCCAGCATTGAAGCACTGACCACACTTGATCAGCTCCGCTTGGCAGGCCACATAGTCCGCATGCCAGACACGAGACTCCCAAAGCAAGTGCTCTACTCTGAGCTCCTTCACGGCAAATGAGCCAAAGGTAGGCAGCGGAAACAGTACAAGGACATCCTCAAAGCCTCCCTGATAAGGTACAACATCCCCACTGACACCTGGGAGTCCCTGGCTCAAGACCATCCTAAGTGGAGGAAGTGCATCCAAGAGGGCGCTGAGCACCGAGTCTCAACGCCGAGAGCATGCAGAAATCAAGCACAGACAGCGGAAAGAGCGTGCAGTAAACCAGTCCTGCCCACCCCTTCCCTCAACGACTATCTGTCCCACCTGTGACAGAGTCTGTGGCTCTTGTATTGGACTGTTCAGCCACCAGAGAACTCACTTCAGGAGTGGAAGCAAGTCTTCCTCGATTCCGAGGGACTGCCTATGATGATGATGATGATGACAACAGTGACTACACTCCATAAAAGTACTTCATTGGTTGTAAAGCGCTTTGAGACATCCGGTGGTCATGAAAGGTGCTATATAAATGCAAGTCTTTTTTTATATATGCAAAAGAGAAAAGGAGCTTGAAAACATTGAACGAAGAATGATAAGGAGCAAAGAACGCCACAGCATAAACACATTTATATAATTAATGGACTCAACTGGACATAGTGCATTACAGGTTTATAAAAATAACACTTCAAGACCTGTGCGACGTTTTACGATGGAAGCCTATGACATGAAAAACAAAACTAAAATTGGTGCCTGGCACTTCCCCAAATGTAATCACTCCACCATTGGCAGCCTTGCTTCTAGTTGCTTTGGCCCTACGCTCTGGAATTCCCTCCCTAAACCTCTCTCTTCTCCTTTAAGATGCTCCTTAAAACCTACCTCTTCGACCAACTTTTAGTCATCAGTCCTGCTATCTCGTTCTGTGGCTCGGTGTCAAATTTGCTTTTATTGATATCGCTCTTGTTAAGCGCTGTTGGACGTTTTGCTGTGATAAATGCGCTATATAAATGTAAGTTGTTGTTGATCATTAAAGACTCCCACAGCAAAGGAATAAGTCGCTTCTTATTATTAGAGGAAGCTACAAACTAAGTGGAAGGAGGATTTTGCAACATTGGCCAAAGCACCGCTGTGATGAAAATATTTCTTCACAATGTCTTACATCAGGAAACTTTAAACACTTCCCTTTGAATGGAAATTCTGTCATGTATATAAAAAAAAACAACAAATGTTTTGCCTCAAATTTGTCAGCCAACATGAAATACACAGCATTACAAATCCAACCTCCCCTACGTGGTGAGTTATATTGCTGTTTAACATTTTCTGACACTCATTTACTTCATCTTTACTAGAATGTGTGGACTGCTGCTGTTTCCATTCAATACCTAAAATTCAACATTCTACTAAATATCAAAGATTTCCGCATATCTGAACTTGAACAGTATTTTAATGCTGCATAAATACAGCAAGTGCAGGAAATGGGCACGAATACAAAGAATTCAGTAGAAAATCTACCCAGTTCATCTCGAGGTTCCAAGAATAGTTCCACAGGCCGTTAATTTGCCTTATTTCAAGAAGTTTAACATTTTAACATTAATCGAACTGGTAGCTATATTGATAAAAGAATAACAAAAATTTTAAAGAGTCACAATATGACAGATGTGCGCAATTTGGTTCTAGAAAAATAAACTGCTGGTTTACCACAAGAGGAAATGAAACATACAGAGAATATGCAAGCTTTGTAGTTGGTTGAATGAGTCCATAAATGACTTGTGAATGTGTATGATTCCACTGCAGCCATATACTGTGTGAGCAAGCAACGTTTTAGGATTAAAGGTATACTTAAATGGGTGTGAAAAGTTTTTCTCTTCAATTTTAAAATGCTCAAGGAAGAAAAATACAAAGTGCAAATATTCAAAACCAGAGTTCAGAGGCAGTGTCATCAGAAAAACTTAAATTACAATGAACCTTTTGCTTGAACTATATGAGAGCGAGTGCCACAGGGTCTACAATGAACCTTTATACCATTAGATATGTACTGCAAATAATACAGCCTGCCCCGTATGTTCTCCAGATTACTGCGTTAGCAGAAAATAAACTTGACAGACCATAGAGCAGGTTAGAAATACTTCTGCAACACCTCTCTTCCGTTGCCCAGCTCACAGGACTGCCTTTGGATGGTTTATGACCAACTACCTGAATGGAGCTCCAGTATTAGCTTCTCTTTCCTTCCTCGTACCATCAACCCCAGAGTCTCAAGCATCTATCCACGGCCGCTTCCTCTTCCTTCTTTACTTACTGCCCATCAAGGCATGGAATCAGCTATATAGACACTACACCTTTCCTACCCTCCTACAAAGTCATGATGAAACTAGTTTCACTTCGTATCTTTAGTTTCATATATACAAAATAAAATTGCAGCGAAATCAGCTTGGAAGGGACACCTCAGAACAACTCTACCTGCGCTTGCTGAGTGGATCTGGAAAATTCTTCAAGATTTAGGGTTAGATTTTCTGCAAAAATGGCAGTTTGACGCCAAAATTAACGTTTTCGTTGTGCTACCATTTTTAGGCCGAATTTTTGGCCTTTACGATCAGTAAAGGAGAGGTTACACGATGATTTGCGGCGCAAACTGCGAGTTTAGTCTGGGGCCGGGAGTGTTGCGAGAGAGACCTTGGGGGGGGGGGGGGGAAATAAAACATAAAATTCCAAAAAACATTCAAAAAACTCTAAGCTGCTAAATCGCTGAAAAATAATTTAAAAATAAAAACTTTAATTTACTTTTTTTTTTGCAGGTTTTCATACTTACCGCTGCTGGCAGGGCTGCACCGGCAGGTTTGACCCTGTCGGTATTCTGGGTGCGGTGTACGGGGCGGGAGAGTGCCAAAAATATGACGCAAACGTCATCTGCGTCGTTGTGCATCGGCACACCTCTCCCTGGCGGTACGTGGAAGCACCGCCACAAAGAGGTACCAGAGGATCTCGCCGACCGGGTTTTTGGGTCAAATTGCGGCGAAAACCCGGTCGCAAACCTGGCGAAAATCCAGACCAATATTGTCTCCATTCCCTGCCGACTGCCAATACTAGACAATTAAATTATCTGAGATACAAGACGAAATATGAATAGCAGAGCTACCCACTCAACTGCACAAAGAGCTAGATTTTCAAACCACTTTTATACAAAAACAAATTGCCATAGTTGTCCACAAGGCAACCACACCTATGCACCACTTGTAATATAAGTACTATGTGGTAAAATGACAATGTCATGAAACATGTGCACAATAAGTCATATGCAATGCACGAAGAGTATTTACCAACAAAGTTCCCCAAAAATATGGATAAATCCTGATGCAGCTTTTGGCATATCCATGTTAACTTGTTTTTCTAACTTGAGTAATTCACATCCTGCAGAATATGTTGGTAACTTATTCCAGCTCTTAAAAAAAGACTCACTGCAACAGTGTCTTAAAATAGGCAAGTCTGACACGCAATGCAAGTACAGATATGCCACAATTAGTCAGTATCCTGTCAATTTCCTTTCAACATTGTGTGTTTAGTTTTAAATATAATCCATTTACAACAGAACTCAAAGAATTCAATTTAATTGTAGATCCTTAAAGGGATAACTAAATTTACTATAATAAATGTATAGTTTGCCCAATCAAACACTGCATTGCTTTTTGCAGAATTAATGGATCATTACAAAGGTTTGATGTTTCATTAATAGTAAATGGTTATACATTTCCCACTAAAATATCAGTCCAACTAACTCTCTGAAACAAGTTTACCTTTTGTATAAACATGGGTGATAGATACATTTGATAACCCATGCCCCATTTGTTTTCAATAACTATTCATAACAATTCATTCAAGACCATGACATCATACACCTGCCCTTCCCATCTTCTTTATTTGTTTTTGATTTGATCAGATGCTTTGAACCTATTGTCCTAATGCGGGTAAATTTCTCAATATCCACACACTCCTATACATAATTTATAAAATACATTCACCCAACTGATGTGGCTGTTAATTAAAACAAGGATAGGATCACCCTGATTGGTCAGTGGGTAAAGGCACTTCTTGCTGTGTTGCTGAGCCACCCAGGTCTCCAATCCAGAATGAGTTACAATTTAAGCTTATTGCCCATAAGCTAGGAAGGTAAAAACTATCAACCAAATTTCCCCATTTATGGTTTTGAACTGGACAATCTAGTTTTGGAGATGACCTTCCAGTAATTTTCATAGCTTAAAAACTGGAGAGTATAGCAGGCGGCGCAAACTTGTGATTGTTAGCGCCTGTTTTTGGGCGCTATGAGTGTCCTTAGAACTCCAAAATTGCATCTGTGGTGTGCGCACACTTATGGGCCAAATCATGCTGATTTGATACCAGCAGTGCTATTTTGGAGCTCACTTCTCCAGATAATGCCTTCTCTTAAGCTCACACAGCTCAACATGCATTCAGCAGCAGGAAGGAACCCCACCAGTGCTATGGGATCAATTAGTTACAGGTTACTTGCTGGTTGATTTCTTCTGGCTGTTGCTATGACTGAACAAGTGTTTTGGGCTTTCTGGATTCAAGTGGCAAAAGTCTACAGTGTAGCACACGCTGAAGGACTTTTTGCTGACTTCAAGGCTTCTGCACAAACCACTGGCTCCCAGATATGAGTGTGCTAGTAGGGATTCCCTTTCGAATGCAGCATGACTGGAACGCAGAGCAGGACAAGCTGCTAGAAAAGGGAGGAGGAGGAGGAGGGGGGAGACCATATCCGCCCAGGGTGTTCAGGGAGCAATTCACCTACCTGAACCACAGCGAGGAACAATGTGTGAGACGTCTGCGCTGCAATCAGGAATCTGCCACCTGCTGCCAATCACAACTGCAAACTCAGAGCAGGGCAAGGACTGCATTGCCAGTGGCTGTGAAGGTGGCTATGGCAATGATCTTTTAATGTGCCTGGCTCCTTCCAGGCTGGAGCTGGAGATATTTGGAACATCTCGCAGTTTGCCATCCACTGTTGCTTAAGAGAGCTCACTGAGGCTCTTTATTCAAAGAGAGCCGACTACATTTAATTCTCTCCTGCCAGAGCAGGTGGAGTGAGCACACAGCTTCGTTAGGAACGCAGGCTTCCCCATGGTGCAGCGAATCCTGGCAGTAGTCATGATGCCTTCATTCACTGTGCCAGCTGCATTTCAGACACCACGGCAAACCAAAGGGTTGCTACTGGGCGACAAGGGCAATCCGCTGACAACATGGCTCATGTCTCCGGTGCACAACCAACACACACGTGTGCACATGCATACAATGAAGGCCATGTTACCACATGAAATGTGATAAGAGCAGACCATTGGCGTGCTGAAACAACGCATCCGCTGTCTGGACCACTCTGGAGGAGCTCTGCAGTACTCGGCAGAGCGGGTGTCAAGATTTATAGTGGTCTGCTGCATGCTGCACAACCTCGCCATCATGAAAGCACAGCCCCTTGCCACCAGCTATACGGCCAGCAGCTGAGGAGGAGAAGGAAAAGGAAGGGAGGCGGCTACCTAGAAAGCCCCGTTCTGGCCGGGCCGTCCATGAAGACCTCATCCAAGTGCAATAGCAGTAGCCACAACCCTAATTCCCCATCACCAACAGTCCCTCACCTTCCCTTCCCTCTGACACTGACCATCACAGCGTCCGCTTGGCCACAATGCAAAAATAAAAGCCTCCATAAAGTAAACGTTCCAAACCAAACTTATAAATCAAATCATGCCATATTGCATGCAAACGTAAACTAATCATCCTTGTACATTCCTTTAGTGCCTGTCTTCCATGTGCTTTCACCTGTCCTCGGGCTCCTACAACGTGCTACCCCAGTGCCTGCAGCATGGCTGGTAGAAGGCTGCTGATCTTCAGTGGGGGATACTGCAGATGGCCTTGGAGAACAATCTCAAGCTGTTCTGAGCTTAGAAGGCCCTGTTTTGGACTGTACCATTTTAAATGCCCCCTGGTTGTTGACCCTCTGCCAAGGGAAACAGGTCCTTCCTATCCACTCTATCCAGGCCCCTCATAATTTTATACACCTCACTCAGGTCTTCCCTGAGTTCCAAAGAAAACAGACCCAGCATCTCCAATCTTTCCTCATTGCCAAAATTCTCCAATCCAGGCAACATTCTTGTAAATCTCCTCTGCACCCTTTCCAGTGCAATCACATATTTCCTGTAATGTGGTGACCAGAACTGCACACAGTACTCCAGTTGTGGCCTAACCAGTGTTTTATACAGTTGAAGCGTAACCTCCTTGCTCTTGTATTCCATGCCTCGACCATATGCCTTCTTAACCTCCTTAACTACCTGGCCTGCTACCTTCAGGGATCTGTGGACCAAGGTCCCTTTGTTCCTCCACACTTTTCAGTGTCGTACCATTTAATGTGTATTCCCTTGCCTTGTTAGGCCTCCCCAAATGCATTACCTCACACTTATCCGGTTTGAATTCCATTTGCCACTGTTCTGCCCACCTAATGGCCTAACGTGTGCAAACCTATTTTTGCAGAGGCAAGATCTTTAATATTTATTTGTGTTATTATTTAACTGTGTTATTATATAATTTTTTTATATATAAAATATGTTTATATTATAGTATTAAGTCCACTGTAGTAATTTGTTCTTATATTTATGCATTTGATATATATGCTTTCATTGTTGAATATACTGGCCTATGTTTTCATACTCAGAATCAGCATCATATACATAATGTAATGAACATGAACAAACATAACCATAGGCCCATTTGGATCAGTTTGCCCCAGGCCCAGCAGGCCCTTAATCCGGCCCTGATGCTTACACTATCTGCCCCTTGTAAATCAGAAGAGATTTTGGGATGAGGGACAAGTGGGATGTGAGAAGGGGCAGGTCTCACGAAACCCACCAGCTAAAGTAAGGTGAGGACTGCTGGACCCAGGAGGTAACTTATCTCCTGAATCCAGCGTCCCTGCCTAACCCACTCCCTGCGATCAGAGACCCCCCACCAGGCCTCCGATCTCCCCCCCACGAGGGCTCCTGCACCGCCTACAAGGCCACCCCCTCCATGCTCCTCTAGCCGCCAATTGTTGCAAACCCTCCCCCCACCCCCCCCAAAGCTCCTCTGGTCCCCGATCCTCACCCACCACGCCCGCCCCCGCCCCATGCTGGTCCCAGCATCCGGTCCTCAGCGACCCCCCCTCATGCTTGTTCAAGTCCCCTATCCTCAGCGACCACCCTCCCCCCCTCCCCCATGTTGGTACCGGTCCACCTGCCCCCCCCCCACTCCCCTCCCCTCCTCCTCTCTGTGGCCTAGTGCTGCAGGCCTATCTGCCCGGTGCCAGCCTGTCTCTCAATTTGATTACCTGCATTTGGGAAACAAATCATTAAATTTGCAGTGTAACTATTTGTACTGCTCTTTTTTTTGACAGACATGTAGCTGGGGAGGAATGCACTTGCGCTGGGTTAAGGCACTTTGGCTGGGGAGGGAATCACTTGCACTAGGGTAAGGCACTTCGGTTGGCCTTTGCTGTCTTCTGGGGATCTCTGTCCTCTGTCGCTTCAGGAAGTCAAAGTGGATCTTGTTATAATTTGCAAAGTCAGTGAGACCTTTGGATGGGCAGTTCCAATTCCACATTCCTGTGAAACTTCAGGGTATGGCTTATCCTTCAAGGGGACTAATCATAGACAAAGGTTGGAGCCTGGTAGCCATTTTTGCAGAATAAATAAGCGCATCCTTAAATTTGGCAGGGCCTACGGGAAAACCATTCTCCTGAGTTTCCCGACCGCTTCGGACACCCGCCCGCTCCCTGTTGGAACTTGCTTTGTGTAATATTGGAGATTAGTCGGGACAATGGGAGTCGCAAACAGGTTGGCTACATTCCATGTGAGGTGCTCGTTTCAGGGTTGGCCAGGACAATGGAAGCCGCCAAGCAGTATCACATTAAACTATCTGGGATTGGATAGGTCTTCCTGTTCCTTTCGTAATGTTAAGGCAGGATGTCAGGTTAAACTGATTGTCATGTCTGAAGGGTTGGTAAGGAACCTCACTTCAATATACATTCTGGGCACCATGTGATATGACTCAAGGGGAGGGACTTTAAGGATGGCTGGAAGATTTTTAAACTGGTGACAAAGTACGGGTGGCAGCCTTCTTGCAGGTAGAGCTCACGGGATGGTCGGAAGCCCAAAACCATACGGAGGCCAAGGTTGAGCACCTCAAGTCTGCAGCAAACCAGGTTGTATGTATCTATTGTATAACCGTAATAGTTATTATTCTTCTTGGACAGTCCCTGTCACAGGTGGGGCAGGCGCTGGTTGAAGGGAGGGATATGGATAAGATGCAATGTCTCTATGAATGCGGCCCTGAGTGGGTAAAATTTTCTGGGGATTGGGACAGGAGGTTGGATGTGTGAGTCACTGGTGAGGTAACTTTTGGGGATTTAGAAAAACGATGATCTGGTTGGTGTGTTGAATATCCAAATGTTACTTCTTTAAGATTTAAAACATATTTTAAATGTATTTAAATCTATATAAACTGATGATCACCCAACCTTCGTTCCTGGCCCCCATTCTAACTGCTCTTGTTAACGGTTCCCTCTCCTTGGGTACTGTTGTCCTCCCTTTCAAACCTGCCGTCATCACTTCCCTCCTCAAAAAATACACCCTTGACCCCTCTGTCCTTGCAAACTATCGCCCCATCTCCAATCTCCCTTTCCGCTCCAAAGTCCTTGAACGTGTTGTCGCCTCCCAAATCCATGCCCATCTCTCCTGCAATTCAATGTTTAAATCGCTCCAATCAGATTTCTGCCCCTCCCACAGCACTGAAATAGCCCTTATCAAAGTCACAAGTAACATCTTATGTGACTGTGACCTCAACCTTCTCGACCTGTCTGCAGTCTTCGACACAGCTGACCATACCACCCTCCTCCAAATGCCTCTCCTCCATTGGCCAGCTAAGTGGGACTGCCCTCGCCTGCTTCTATTTTGATCTATCCAGTCATGGCCAGAGATTCTCCTGCAATGGCTCTTCCTCCCGCTCCTACTGCGATATGTGTGCGCACGAGGTCCGTGTAGCAGAGCTGGTCTCCAGTCGTCTTGGTTAATCCTTGCCACTGGACCAAGACCTAGCTCTGTCAAGCCCGTGTGGTGGCTGGTGTGCAACGGCCACCACGTTAAAACAATCCACGCACAGGCATCTTCCACCCTTCAACATTTAGTTTGGGACCTGGAATTTTAGGTCTTTCCTTGAAACACCTGTGAACTTTTTGATGTGGAAGCAAGTTATCCTCAATTCGAGGGACTGCCTATGATGACACTGTTACCTCTGGAGTTCATCAAAGATCTATTCTTGGCCGCCTCCTATTTCTCATCTACACTCTGCCCTTCGGTGACATCATCCGGAAACACATCACATTCCACGTGTACGCCAACAACAGCCAGTTCTAGCTCACTACCATCTTTTTCGATCCTTCTACTGCCTCTGATTTGTCTCACAGTCACATCCATTATTGAGAGTGGAGATTGCCTATAATTATATATTGGGAAGACCAAAGTCATTGCCTATGGCCCCCAACACAAACTCCATTCCCGTGCCACCGATTCCATCCCCCTTCCTGAACACGGAGGCGGAACCATACTGTTCACAATCTGAGCATCCTATTTGACTCGGAGCTGAGCTTGTGGCCACATATTCTCTCCATTGTCACTTATATCCATCTCCATAATGCTGCCAGTCTCCGCTACTGCTTCAGCCCATCTGCTGCTGAAACACTCATCTATGCATTTTTTTTTTTTACTTTCAGACTCGACTATTCCTATGCTCTCCTGGCCAGCCTCCCATCTTCAACCCTCCAAACTTGAGCTCATCCAAAACTCTGCTACCCATATCCTGACTGGCACCAAGTTCCATTTATCCATTGCCCCTCTGCTCGCTGACCTATATTAGCTCCCGGTTTAGCAATGCTTCGATTTTAAAATTTTCATCTTTCTGTTCAGAACCCTCCATGGCCTTGACCCTCCCTATCTACGTAACCTCCTCCAGCCCTACAATCCTCCCAGAACTCTGTGGTCCTCCAATTCTGGCCTCTTGTACATCCCTGAATTCCTTCACTCCTCCATTGGTGGCCGTTTCTTCAGCTATCTAGGCCCTAAGCTCTGGAATTCTCTCCCTAAACCTCTCCACCTCTCTCTCCTCTTTAATATGCTCCTCATAAACCTACCTCTTTGACCAAGCCCGGTCCTAATATCTCCTTATGTGGCTTGATGACAAATTGTTTTATTATGCTAAAGGTGCGGTATAAATACAAGTTGTTGTTGCATTAGTTGTGAAATATTAAAATGCTTAAAGTTAACCAGTATGCATAATATTTAAAATGTAAAAATTCAAAATGTTCCAAGGAAGCATGCCACTACACCCCATTAGAAATGCACCAAGAATTGTGCCTTCAACATTTGGATTTTTATCTTCGGACCTCTATGTACTCAAGTTTTTCCCCCTCCAATAGCAGTGACGGAATGTTGGGTATAGCTACAGCTTAAGTTATAAAGCCCGGTGCAACTGTTTGTTTTCATATGTAATAGGCTTATAAATCTGGGACTTTCTTAAAGGTGTCAGCTTTTCTGCAGTTGTTGGCAGCTTTTGAGAATGTTCTATTTGGCACCTATGAGAAAACTTTACTGAATTTTCTCCTCCCTAGCCTGGAGACAGAAATAAATTGGAATGCCTCCTTTCTCAGATCAAGAAACTCTAAAGTTGGAATCTATCTTTGGGTATTCATTATGTTTATAAACTTAAAGAATTCCATTTTCTGCGTTTTAAGTTTGAAAAAAATTAAGCTTCATGTTGCATATTTGTGTGTTCTTGGCTCCCTCCAAAATTTTGCCTAAAAACAATCGCGTCTTTCTGCACCGATTTTTTGATGTGCGCTGGTTTTTCTTAAGTGCCCAGAAGGCTTTTCAGAAGTGGTCACATCCTTCCTTGAAACACCTGGGAACTTTTTGATGTGGAAGCAAGTCATCCTCGATTTGAGCGACTGCCTATGATGATGAATGTCATGACATTCACAATGTCAGTGACAGCTGTGGCTCAGTGGGTAGCACACTCGCCTCTGAGTTAGAAGGTTGTGGGTTCAAGTCTCACTCCAGGGACTTGAGCACATAATCTAGGCTGACACTCCAGTGCAGTGCTGAGGGAGTGCAGCACTGTCAGAGGTGCTGTCTTTCGGATGGACGTAAAAGATCCCATGACACAAAGAAGAGCAGGGGAGTTATCCCCAGTGTCTTGGCCAATATTTATCCCTCAATCAAATTAACAAAAACAAATAATCTGGTCATTATCATAAAGCTGTTTGTAGGAGTTTGCTGTGCGCAAACTGGCTGCCGCGTTTTCCACATTACAACAGTGACTACAGTCCAAAAGTACTTCATTGGCTATAAAGTGCTTTGAAATGTCTGGTGGTCACGAAAGGTACTATAAAATTGCAAGTCTTTCTTTCTTTTTATAACTAAGTCTGACACGACATACGAATCACAGAACCCAAAATATGCAATTTTTAAAATATGAAGATTCATCTATCATCATAGGCAGTCCCTCGAATCGAGGATGACTTGCTTCTACATCAAAAAGTTCACAGCTGTTTCAAGGAAGGACCTAAAATTCCAGGTCCCGAACTAAATCTTGGAGGGTGGAAGGTGCCTGTGCTTGGATTTATTTAACATGGTGACCACTGCACACCAGTCACCACACGGGCTTGACAGAGCTAGGTCTTGGTCCAGTGGCAAGGATTAACCAAGACAACTGGAGACCAGCTCTGCTGCACAGACCTAGTGGCCCCTGGGCCCACGCTTCTAATGGCCCCGAACTCAGGCCTCTCCTGAGCGCCGATCACATCGCTCTGCAATCTCTCACCGCTCCTTCGCCCCAACCTCGCCGCTCCTGCTGTATTTGCCCATGCTCCAATCACCGACCTGGATCTTGGTGACGTCTCTCTTCGCTGCCGTTGCTCTCCTGCTCCAGCACGTGCTGCTCCCTGAAGTGGTATGCCACCACACTGCTCCTTCTGCTCCCTGGCCTGGAGATTAACGCTGTTAAATGATCTAGCAGGTTTTATGTTGGAATGTGGAAGTGTTAGCTAATAAAAGCATGAGTTAAGAGTGAACAATTTTACTAAATATTTCCGTACACTGATTCTCCAGTTTTAATTATTTTTTACATTTGTATCAAAAAATTTGGATACCATCAGCTGGGAGAAATTGTGCATTTTCTTGGGTTGAAAATAAAAGACAGTGGACTCAATTTTCCCCGGTGATTTGCGGCGTTTTTTGGCGTGCACCACTTTTTTTGGCCTAAATTTAAAAATCCAAGTTTCTCAATTTTTTTAGGTTCGTTTTTTTTTGCATCACGGGGCGGTAACCCGATATCTGTGCCAGATTTTCACAATTATGCAAGTTTGGCCAACTTACATTTTTCCTAGGACGGCATATGTGACCACTCCCGAAAAGCCTTCTGGGCACTTAAGAAAAACCAGCGCACATCAAAAAAAATCGGCGCAGAAAGACGCCATTATCTTTAGGCAAAATTTTGGAGAGTCAAGAACACATAAATATGCATCATGAAGGTTAATTTTTTTCAAACTTAACCCACAGAAAATAGAAGATTCATGGAATTCTTTAAGTTTTTTTATATAAAGTGCAATGCCACCACTGAATGTCTCCAAACTGGGCTCCAGGGTCGGAGCATTGGCTGGCAGAATCGGTCCCTCATCCGGGCACAGGGGCTTGGCTTGAAAAGAAGCCTGGGGTGGGGGGTGTGTGGAAGGTAAACTGAAGGCATGAGAAGCCTTACACTCGGCATCAAATGAAGCCGCGGGGAGGGAGTGGGGGGTCTTTCCCGATCATTGCACATGCTCAGACCTGGGTGTGGCCCAGATTGGGTGTCAACCTTGGGGAGAGAGAGAACAAAGTACCTAGTCCTGTCTGCCATTTTGAGCTTCTTGCAAAGGTACAGTTTAATCATGGGGCAATATTGACAATGCCATATCTCAAGCAAGCCTTCTGCATGATGGTGCTGCGGAGGAGACAATTGATTCAACATCATCGCATGAGGAACCTCAGAGCACGTAGGATGATGGGCAGGAGGCCTTACCCATGTCGGGTACATTGAGACAGGTGTTCGTACCTGCACGTGAGTGATGCAGACTGTGTCAGAATGCTGTGTGTCCGCAAAGAAGTTGTAACTGAGAGTTACTAAAAGCAGACCTGCAACCTAGAAGCGTCAGGAGAACTGCTTTGTCAGTTAACATAAGAAATAGGAACAGGAGTCGGCCATTTGGCCCCTCGAGCCTGCTCCGCCATTTAATACGATCATGGACTCAGGTCCACTTCCCTGCCCGCTCCCCATAACCCCTTATTGGTTAAGAAGCTGTCTATCTCGGTCTTAAATTTATTCAATGTCCCAGCTTCCACAGCTCTCTGAGGCAATGAATTCCATAGATTTACAACCCTCAGAGAAGAAATTCCTCCTCATCTCAGTTTTAAATGGGCGGCCCCTTATTCTAAGATTATGCCCCTAGTTCTAATCTCCCTTATCAGTGGAAACATTCTCTCTGCATCCATTTTTTCAAGCCCCCTCATAATCTTATACGTTTTGATAAGATCACCTCTCATTCTTCTGAATTCCAATGAGTAGAGACCCAACCTACTCAACCTTTCCTCATAAGTCAACCCCTTCATCCCCGGAATCAACCTAGTGAACCTTCCCTGAACTGCCTCCAAAGCAAGTATATCCTTTCGTAAATATGGAAACCAAAACTGCACGCAGTATTCCAGGTATGGCCTTACCATTACCCTGTATAACTGTAGCAAGACTTCCTTGCTTTTATACTCCATCCCCTTTGCAATAAAGGCCAAGAAGTGAAGGTTACAGCTGCACTTTCATTCTATATCTGGATCGTTCCATGACTCGGGATGTGTACACCATTTCTCAACATGCAACACATATCTGCATTCGGCAGGTGACTGCTGCACTATATGCCCGGAGGAATGACTACATAAAGTTCCCCATGACCACCCAGGCAATGCGTGAAAGGGCTGTCGGCTTCTCCAGGATTGCTGACTTCCCAAAGGTACAGGGCTGCATTGATTGTATCCACATCGCCTTGCGAGCACCTTTGGAGGACTCCGAGATGTACAGAACAGAAAAGGCTTCCACTCCGTTAATGTGCAGCTCGTGTGTGACGACATGCATCGCATCATGTCAGTTGATGCAAGATACCCTGGGAGCACCCATGATGCGTTCATCCTATGCTAGAGCACTATATTTACCATGTTTCACCAGCAGCCAGAAGGGCAGAGCTGGCTACTGGGAGACAAAGGGTATGGCCTCGCACCTGGCTCATGACACCCCTATGCGTAACCCGTCCGGAAGCTGACCGGGAATACGTGCAGCATAATATAGAGGACCATTGGCATCTTGAAACAGCGTTCCGGAGACTACTTGCAATACTCCTCTGAGATTGTCAGTCAGTTCACTGTTGTGTGCTGCATAACTAAGCCATCATGAGGCAGCAGCAGCTGGTAGTAGAAGACCAACCTGAGGTGAGAGTGGCTGATGATGATGAGGAAGATGCAGAAGACGAGGGGGATAAGGAAGCCATGCAACTACCTGAACGCGGAGCATGCGGCGGAGGAGGGCAGGCCATCATGCCCCTTTAACGATTGCTCAAGCCTTGCGTCAGCAGCTCAGCTGTGAACACTTTGCTGCCTGAGGGCTCAGCAGCAACTATTCCACATGGACCATGTTTACTGTTTGGACCTGTTCCATAATGTTGTGTTGTGTTAATGGAACAAATGATGGAAATGATCCTTGTTTACTTCAAAAGTTGTGTTAATAATGGAACAAATAATGGAAATGATTCAGTTATAATGTAAAATATATTTTATTCAAAAGTTTAACAAACATTTGCTAGTACTTAACTTAACTTTAATGAAAATATTTTTGTATCAAACTTTAAAGTTTTCAGTTAAGATCACTTACAAACTTTTAAACTTGTAATTTTACATAACTTACAAAAAACTTTTAATTTGAGAAGTTACAACAGTAACAATAATAATAACAGCAGCAAAGAAAGGCTGCACACATTTCTCCTCCACCTTATTCTAACATCGCCCGCTGCACTTGGTCTTGTTGACTCCACCCCTGCCTGTAGGCGGTGGTGCAGCGTTTCTCAGATTGGTACCAAGCTTATTCTTTCGAACATCTCGGGTAATGCACACTTCTTGATGGGGGAGTGGGCGGGGTCAGGCGGTAATGTGGAAGGCCTGGCTTGGACCTCTTCAGAGGCTGGTCTGGGGATTGAATGGCAGTGGCAGTTGACTCTGTCAATGGGCGCAGGGTCTGGGCGTGTTCCCTTATTGCAGCAGCTAACTCCGACGTTCCCTCCCTCATGTGCCCTGACAGTGTGTCAACTACTTGCAACATTTGCTCCCTCATGTTCACCAACAGCACATCAGCTACCGGCAACATTCCCTCCCTCATGTGCACCGACATTGTATCTGCTGCCTGAGGCATTCCCTCCCTCATATTCCCGGACAGTGTTCCCATTTCTCGTGAGAATGTTGTTACTTCTCCCGACTGTGCCGATACCTCATCACCCACCCCACTGATGGTGTCCAGGAGTGATCGTGTCAGGTCAGTGCGCTCCATACTCATTGCCATCATCTGAACCACATCTGTTAGATCCTGCACCTCAGGAAAGTGCTGTCGAGCTCTTCTTTCCCTCCTCACCCTGGGTGTGGCTCGCTGCATCTACTGGGACCCACAGCCTCGGACGGTGGGGTCCTGGGTGTGTCTCGCTGCACCCCACTGGAAACCGCAGCCTCACACTGTGGGGAACCATGGTATGTCCCAGCCACACTCGTACCACTCAGGGAAGGGCCTGCACCTCAATGAGCGGCACCTGAACCTCCTCCAAAGTGAGGACAACTATGGGGACTTCATCCATCTCCTCTCCCCCATGCTCTTGGTCTGGAAGGTGTTCCCCTCTTCAGGCTCATCTGCATCTGAATCTTCTTCTGCATCATCAGAGTTGGCCTCAAGTTCTGCAAAATATAACGGAACAGACAAATGGTTAGCAGCAAAGGAGGGGGCAGGGTGGGAGGCATGAGTAGGCACACACAGCGCAGGCAGCAGGCTGATTTGAAGGACCATGATGAATGATAGCACATTGCATCAACCGAAGTGTAGCTGATGGAGACATTCCCATGAACCGAAGCATGGCTAGCCCGCGCAGTAGTTAACATTTAGCAAAGCCAGACTGTGGAATTTGCAGGACTTACCCTCTCCCTCGAGTGTGGGCCCAGCTAGTGCAGTGGTGGTTGCTTTTCGCAAGACAGGACGCATCAAAGTAGCGACCTTCTCTTCCAAGGGTGTCAGTGGCTGCAGATTTGCAGGACCTCCTCCTGTTCGAGTTCTTTCCCATTTGTTGTGTGCCACCTTCCTCTGCAAAGATGAAAATATAACTTTTTAGAGAGGGTGTCTTTCTGCTGGGTGGGACATATACACACAGTTGGTCACATTTACAATTCCATTTCAATTGCAATTCCATTGAATAAATGAAAATATTACTTACACTAACGACTTGACCAAGGTCCTGCCACTTCTGTTGCACTGGCCTCCAGAGCTTGGGGTGGTCACCATTACACAGTAATCTTCTGCAAATATGTTCCAGCATTTCTTCATTTCTTTTGTGTGACCTCTGCTGGTGACCAGCTCGTGCCATCTGGCCTCAATCACAGTAACTGGTGCCTCCACTTCATCCTGTAAGAAATTCTTGGTCCTTGAGCCGTGTTGCATCTTGTATTGCAGCTCCGATTTTTCCAATGAGAATTAAAGTTCTCACACACGACTGGCTCTTTAAAAATGGCCGAATGCAGATCGGGAACTGTACTAGGCACGCGCACCCATAGCAATCACGTCAAAAACGTCCTTTTTTCCACCCGCGCACGCGCAGAAGGTGGGTCATCGTTTTTTCAGCACAGACATTAGGTTCCACCCCCCCGAAGCTATAGGACAGGCTGCGCGGCCCCAAATTCAAAAAATAGAACGGGGAAACTTGCGGCTTATTTTTTTTGGAGTAGTTGGGGCTAAGAAAACCGCGTGTAACTCTGGCATATGCCAAAAAACAGCATTGGGGAAAATTGAGCCCAATGTTTATAATCAGAAACTGCAGGTTTAACACGGCTTTAATTAGCGAAATAATTTTGGAACAAACAAAAATCGATCAAGTAACCAATATAATGTTACAAAGAATTGATGTGCACGATTAATTGAAATGTGTCCTCATGAAAATTCATTCAGGAATCTGTATGTGACGCAGGCGACTTAAAATATACTGCATATTAGTCCTAAAAAAAGAAAAGCTTTGTATGCCTAACTGGGAAACTAGCTGTGGGTGTCACAATGGATCAATGTTATGCTGATATTGATGTTTGCAGGTTTTATGGCTTTAGCCCTAATTTTGAATTAATCTTTCAGGGTGAATGAAGGGAAATGGAGAACAGAAAGAAGGGTAGTTACTGGGTTTACCCCAAAACTCAGAAGTCTTATTAAATCATAAAACATGGATATTAATATATTGAAGAGTTTTTTTTTAAATTTCTTTCATGTAAAATTCCTGTAGAAATGTTAAAGAGAGACTGTTGCTGGAGAGGAGGAATAGCCGGAACACATAATCTGCACATAATCTCCAAACAATTACTTTGGACACAAGTCATAGCAAAAAAAGAGCTAGAAATTTGGCTTCACAGCACCTGGTTTTTCGGTGCTATGTGCGCCGTTTTGTGTCCAAATGGTGCGCACACTTTCCAACGCCGGCTTCTGGGCCCTACTGCAACTTTAGTTTCCACGTGAGGCAGCCAGTGCCAGTGCTGATTGCCTCCAGAAAAACCAACACTAAACAGAACGCAAGTAATAAAAAAGGTAAGTACTTACTATAAGCACCGCCGCTCCCGGTCTTGAGATCTCCAACCTCACTCCTGACTCTGACCTCAGGCCCCTCCAATCTCAAATTCCGCCCTTCCCAACAAGATTCCAGACCCCAATGATGTCCCTAACCAATCCCCGACAGCTCTCTGCTCGGAATCGGAGTCTGTTATTCCTCCTCCAGACTGCGCGATCCAACCCAATCCTGTTATGTATTGAATAAAGAGTCTGACCAGATACTGTGAGCTCAAAGTAAGGTGTGACCGTAGTCCTTTATTACAGGTCTCCAGAGTGCCTCTCCAGCCTATGAGGCCTCCTTAAGTACAGGTGCTCCCAAGGGATTGTGGAATCCCTTGGAACTCCAGGGGATGAGCCCTCTGGTGGTTAAACAAGGTATTTACAGGTTTACATATATAACAAATCCTTTACCTGAAAATTGGTGCATGAACCTGTACGGGTTCCTACTGCAGCACCATCTTTATGATAAGGATGTCAGAGGCCCAAAATCAGGGCCGCCTTGGACCTCCCCATTTGAGCGCAGGCTGTTAGCACTCTGCAGGTAAGGTGCCCAAAAATTAATGTTTCCGGATTTCTAAGCCTCTAGAACTGGTTCTGTTTGTCTAATAATTTTGTATGACAGCATTGTACCTGTAAGAATTTTCAGTTTCGACTGTTGCTATTTTGTTCTGCTTATTTACCTGGAATTGGTGAGTACTCAGTCAATCAGAATCCTAATTTACACTGGACCATGAATCACTATGGAAACAATAACTTTTTTTATTTGTCTGTCCTAGAGTGGAGCATGAGCCAAATAATGCTGGGTGGCAGTCAAGTTTTTTTTTTTAAATTCATTTTCGGAATGTGGGCATCGCTGGCCAGCATTTATTGCCCATCCCTAATTACCGAGAAGGTGGTGGTGAGCCGCTTTCTTGAACTGTTGCAGTCCGTGTGAAGGTACTCCCATAGTGCTGTTAGGTGAGGAGTTCAAACTGTGTGGCTTACTAGGCCACTTCAGAATCAATTAAGAGTCAACCACATTGGTACGTGTTAGCGCGAATGTACCCTCCAAGAATCACTCGTCACTCAGGGTCGGTCCATATATCAAAACAGTTTATTAGATGAAGTCCTTACTACTAGGGGGATCAAGGGGTATGGCGAGAAAGCAGGAAGGGGGTACTGAAGTTGCATGTTCCGCCATGAACTCATTGAATGGCCTACTCCTGCACCTATTTTCTATGTTTCTATGTTACGCCAGTGGGGAGATGAAGCCACTGGTGCATCCAGGTACCTCTCTCCGCCGAACAAAGGGTTCCATGGATTTTTATATGCTTTACAACAGTTTACTACAGTTACATCAGCCCATTTCGGCCGGACACTATCCAATCATATTGATTATAGATTACATATAGATTCAAATAGACCAATAGAAGTGGTCTCTAAACATTAGGTGGCTGCATGATTGCCTCATGTGTTGCGAAGAGTTATTCATGGTCTTGTGACATGGTCCGGGCTCCCACCCCCCCCCCTCCCCCCGTCCACCCCCCCCTCCCCCCGTCCCCCCCTTATCTTACTGTCCTTGGGTAGTCTCCTTATCTCAATCCTGTTAGAGTCGTATTGTTCTAACATGAGCCAGGACATCTTGTCTGAGGCCTGAAAGCCCGTTGATTAGGGGCATCTGCAGAAACTCGTTTTTTAATGCGTATTCCTGTGTGAGAAACAGCAGTTATCAGTAACCAGGAATGCAGTCTCTTTCGGCTAGCTGAAATCCCTTGGGGCTTTGCTAAATCACGGGCAGCCATCTTCATACATTTCACACATTTAATTCTAACATTATGCATATTTAGCTCTAACATTATGCTACAGGTGCCTTTGCTCTATTGGAAAATCTCTCTTTATAACAACATGGAACAGGGGTCACATTTAGGCCAGACTGGAGCACATCATCATCATCATCATCATCGAGGAAGATTTGCTTCTACTCTAAAAGTGAGTTCTCAGGTGACTGAACAGACCAATACGGGAATTACAGTCTCTGTCACAGGTGGGACAGACAGTCGTTGAAGGAAAGGGTGGGTGGGAAGACTGGTTTGCCGCACGTTCCTTCTGCTGCCTGCGCTTGCTTTCTGCATGCTCTCGGCAACACACACACAAAGTTTTAAAAATGTATCCTGTTTTTCAAAATTATTTTTAAAAAAACTGCTGAGAAGAAAATGCTGGCATCTAAAGAAAAATATTCTATCAGTATAGGTGACTGACCAGTATTGGTGCATCTTGGGAAATTAGACATACTGCGATGTTCAGACTCCATAATCCAAATTAAGCTCACAAAGTCACAGCCCTGGGAAAATATCAAATTTAAGCCCAGGCTTTTGGGAGAGACTGAGGCCTTCAAGTAAAAACTTTAACAAAGACATTAAAAGACATGAAAGCCAATTCAGTGGATAACTATGATTGTTATTTTGTTTAAATCCTTATTTTAATCAGAGAATTTGTTGTATTACTGCATGGAGTTGCTATTTATTCAACTGTGTAATCGTTAATAACTGAAAAAAATCTAAATAAGTTTTATAAAGAATTGATTTAAAAAAAAAGTTAAACTACAGAGCAAAATCCTTAATAGCATCCACAGTAAACCAATGAAATAGTTGGATAAGCAATCACAATAGTGAAAAAATTAAGTGACCGTGCAATTTGCAAAGATTGCTCATTAACAGTAAACTAGTAGAGGCAAGTTTTAAAAATTATCAGCCACCAGCAACACAGTTCAAATTTGGAAACAGATTTCTTGATAAAATTACCTTTGTATACGAAAATGTCAGCAAGATTTTGCTTACAAGATATATTTTTTTAAATATCCCATTGGGCTGGGTTTTGTAGCATATATTTCAGAACATGTACTTTACGAGTTTAATCATAAGTTTTCTCTTCATCTTTGCAACAGGCACACAAATGGTTAATACTGCAGAGCTAGCCCTGATATTATTCTGCAGAAATATGCCACAAACATGTACTTGCCTGTTAGAAAGGTATTAATGATTAGTAGGGATTCCTGATCTTAACCTTAGATGGATGCAAACTTTCAATCAAAGATGGAAGACAACTGAAAAGGTTTTTTTTATTTATGTGATCAATCTCCATGCAATTGATGAAAAATATTTATGTGCCCGTTTGTTTTACAATAATTTTTTTTAGTCAGCCAGATGTGCAATGTCTGTAAAAACCTATCAACAGCTACCGATAGACACGGACGGCACGTACCCAATCCCAGAGAGCTTAGGGTGCAGGTTGGCAAGATACAGAGCTCAGGAACCCTCCAGGTCTACGCAAGGGTACTGCTGGAGTTCAATCGACTAAAACCGTACAGTCTGGAGCATTCTGCTGCATGTCCACCCAAGACCACCATACCCATGAGGTTATCCGCTTGCAAGATTACCTGGAGCCAAGTAGGGAATACCCCAGTCCCCCACCAATAGATCTAACCCTACAGGGTTCCATTGGTGAGTCAGGGTGGCTGGTCCATTATCAACAATGCCTTGGAGTATTATGAACATGCTTCGCTCAGGTATTGATTATCCAGTATGGCAGTGGGTTGACGTGGTTTCAAACTTCCATTGCCAGGCTTGCCAGATTGGAGCCAATTCCACCCCAAAGGTTCCTCTCCCCACTCACCCCCAAAAGAGGATAGTCACTAGTTATTTTGCCCTGCAGAAAACTAGCAGCATAATGATAAAATGTGTGATCAAGAAATTTCCACAATACGGTATAAAAAATGAACTACTGCAAAAATAATTAGGAATTACCAATATTATATTTTTATAGAACAAACTATCCTTTATCAGGTAAATACATATTTATTCTTTGACTTTAAGCAGATATGGAAATCCAATAATGAAAAAGAAAACTTTGATTGACCTACATATGATCAATGTGCAGAATATTTCATCTGAAGATTTGCTTCATTGGATAAGCTGGATGTTCTGTTTATAAAAACAGATCATCGTGCAATGTAATTTCCGGTTCTACAAAAGTCCAATATTAATGAAGGAAGAAAAGACATACAATAAGTCATCACACTACAGGTCAACATGCTATGTATTTTGTATCCGCCTGTACAGTAGAGGACACTAAAAATATCCCAGTGAATAATCAAGGGGCTTACGAGGGGGGGGAGGTACGTAACACAATCACTAAGGAGGTGGTACTCAGTAAGATAATGGGATTAAAGGTGGATAAATCCCCTGGACCTGATGACTTACATCCTAGGGTCTTAAGAGAAGTAGCGGCAGGGATAGTGGATGCATTGGTTGTAATTTACCAAAATTACTTGGATTCTGGGGAGGTCCCAGCAGATTAGAAAACTGCAAATGTAATGCCTCTATTTAAAAAAGGAGGCAGACAAAAAGCAAGAAACTATAGACCAGTTAGTTTGACATCTGTGGTTGGGAAAATGTTGGGAGTCCATTATTAAAGAAGTAGTAGCAGGACATTTGGAAAAGCATAATTCAGTCAGGCAGAGTCAGCATGGATTTATGAAGGGGAAGTCATGTTTGACAAATGTGCTGGAATTCTTTGAGGATGTAACGAACAAGGTGGATAAAGAGGAACCAGTGGATGTGGAGTATTTGGACTTCCAGAAGACATTGGACAAGTTGCCATATAAAAGGTTACTGCACAAGATAAAAGTTCACGGGGTTGAGGGTAATATATTAGCATGGATAGAGGATTGGCTAACTAACAGAAAACAGAGAGTCGGGATAAATGATTCATTCTTTGGTTGGCAATCAGTAACTAGTGGGGTGCCGCAGGGATCAGTGCTGGGACCCCAACTATTTACAATCTATATTAACGACTTGGAGGAAGGGACCGAGTGTAATATAGCCAAGTATTTACCTGATAAAGGGTAATTTGTTCTATAAAAATATAATATTTGTAATTCCTAATTATTTTTGCAGTAGTTCATTTTTTATACCGTATTGTGGAAATTTCTTGATCCAAAGATGGGAGGAAAAGCAATGTGTGAGGACACAAAAAACCTGCAAAAGGACATAGACAGGCTAAGTGAGTGGGCAAAAATTTGGTAGATGGAGTATAATGTTGGAAAGTGTGCAGAACCAGTGGAAATGCAGAAAAAAAATCAAAGAGCAAGTTATTATTTAAATAGAGAAAAATTACAAAGTGTTCCAGTACAGTGGGACCTAGGGGTTCTGGTGCATGAAACACAAAAGGTTAGTATGTAGGTACAGCAAGTGATCAGGAAGGCCAATAGAATCTTGGCCTTTATTGCAAAGGGGTGGAGTATAAACGCAGGGAAGACTTGCTACAGTTATACAGGGTATTGGTGAGGCCACACCTGGAATACTGCGGCAGTTTTTGTTTCCATATTTAAGAAAGGATATACTTGCTTTGGAGGCAGTTCAGAGAAGGTTCACCAGGTTGATTCCAGAGATGAGGGGGTTGACTTATGAGGAAAGGTTGAGTAGGTTGGAATTCAGAAGAATGAGAGGTGATCTTATCGAAACCTATAAGATTATGAGGGGGCTTGACAAGGTGGATGCAGAGAGGATGTTTCCACTGATAAGGGAGATTAGAACTAGGGAGCATAATCGTAGAAGAAGAATTAAAACTGAGATGAGGAGGAATTTCTTCTCAGAGGGTTGTAAATCTGGAATTTGCTGCCTCAGAGAGCTGTGAAAGCTGGGTCATTGAATAAATTTAAGACAGAGATAGACAGTTTCTCAACCAATAAGGGAATAAGGGGTTATGGGGAGCAGGCAGGGAAGTGGACCTGAGTCCATGATCGGATCAGCTATGATCGTATTAAATGGCGGAGCAGGCTCGAAGGGCCGTATGGCCTACTCCTGTTCCTATTTCTCATGTTCTTATGTACCAGTTGTGGAGAGTTTTACAGTTGAAGCAAAAAATCAAGTTTATGTGCTTTTACAGACTGTTGCTAAATGAAATGGCAATCTTTGTAAAGAGAATGAATTTGCTAATTGAAATTAGGACTTTACCCCAGAAAGGTGAAGCTATAACCAGATAACATCTAAGAAATTAAACTTAATTTCTAAATTATTATATAGCAGAGTAGACAAAACCAGTGCATCATTAAGGTCACAAACAGTGCCAATTTTCACTAAAATGTATGTGTATGCTGGGAGGGGAGGTAGGGGATATGAAGAACTGTCTCATTGCCAAAAGGGAGGGTGTTCACCAGTTCCAGATATCATAGCCACAATATTAACTAAGCAGTTGAAATGACCTCAAAGCCAGCTGATCAAGAACATTCTAGTGGATCTCCTATTGCATCACTAGCCACTATTTAATAACAATAGGGGCTAGAAATTCATCTTTTGGCCATAACGGTATTTTTTTTGCCATTTATCGCCAAAAATACCGCTAAGCACACCGGCATTTTTTAAAGGCCTAAGTTTTGGTAAAAAATGAGCCCAGCGGTAAAAATCGGCATTGCATGAGGATACGCGGGGAAACCACAGTCCTCGCCAACTCTACTCTGAGGCCGATTACCATTCAAAGGCAGGCCGTGGGAAGGTGGAAAACACAAAAAAAAGCAAAAAACAATTTAAAAAAATCACAAAGCATTTACAAGACCCGTAACTAAGTTATCGCTGCAAAAACATTTACAAAGTAGAAGAAAAACTTGAACTTACCTTTTTTTGCAGGTCGTCAAACTGCCGTTTTTGGGGCTGCAACACAAGTTTTTCTCAGGCGTTTTTTTCCACCTGGAATACGGGTGTGCCAAATGGCTAAACTATGACGATAGCGGCATTTCCAGTCTTGCACGCCGACGGTCCGCTTTTCAGCGGTATTTCAAAACCGCCGGTGCAAGACTTCGGCGAAACTAGCAGATCACCGTTTTAATATTGGCGAAAAAATAGGTGCAAGGTTGGTGAATGTTAGCCTTAGGAGTTTCATCAAGCTAGTGCGACAGGAAAATGTTACAGAAAATAAAATAGACACTTACACAAAGTTTCCCCCAAATGCAAGACTTTTATTGTAGATATTTTTAAATAAACATAATTCACTTGCAAAATCTAAGTAAAAACTAAAGCAAATTTCAACTCTTTATGGAGAGGAATTACACCCCCACCATCCTTTTACATGAAAGGAGTCATGGCAATGCGATGGCAAGATGAAAGATAGAAAAAGGAAATTTGCTAAACATCTGAAAAGCAGCTTTGGCAAAGGTTCAGTATCAAAATACAATGTGCTCAAATCACGTGGAAGGGAAGATCTCAAATTCAAACCATACTCCAGTGTGAGAGTCCAGAAAATTTTCAACAAAAACAATACCTAAAATATTCCCAAATATTTTACTAAAAAGTGATGAATCTTCTGCTGAAGGAAAATTCAATGACCTGTTGACTCAACAGCAGGTCACACCTGAGCTACGTCGCCTAACACACAACATTTTATTTCCTGCCCGGTCCTTCTTTCTTGAAACAATGATTCCTTGCTGGATGATGATTCCACGAGTACTGAATGTGCTGTTACGGTGCTCATTAATCATGTATAAATTGGTTACTGAGTGCCGGCTATTCGCCTGCAGAGTTCCAGATTGACGGTTTTGGATGTCTACAATGTGCACTTTCAACAGGAATTGCTGGTAGCAATCAGGAGCAGGTATCCTGAATTGGTCCCTACCTAATTTAGTAATGCTGAAACCAATTATCATCTATTGCTGTAGTTTTGGTAGTGAACCTAGCACTTTCCTGGTCTGGATCATTCAGCTACTCAGTGAATAATCTCACTAAAGCATTAGTGAAGTAGTCTATACACAATAAATGTGGAATTCAAGAAAAGTACAAAATCATCATTACAGCAACAGCTGTTACCACAGAAATGCAAAGCATGTGGAAATTTCCAGTGTTACAACACTCTACTTACTTATCAGACAAAAAACATTGAAACTGTTTGTAATTAAGTCTGACGCTAAGATTATTAAAGGTGTATTTCTTATTCTGCTTACTATAACTATTTTCTGCCTCTGGCTGACTTGATGTGAGCGGGGAATAATATCGGAGCACTGGGTACAATAGACGCATGCTTGCATAATAGAAAAATGAGAAAAAAGGGTTGCATGAGTGTTTGAATTAACTAGGGTCCAAAGTAGCTGAAACATCCTTAGCCTGATGCTGAAGCAATGCATCCGTGCAATTTTATTATAAATTACACACATCAACTGAGAAACGTAAGGTAACGTACTTTGGTATTAATATCATCATCATCGGCAGTCCCTTGAAACAAGGATGACTTGCTTCCACGCTGAAAAGGGATGAGTTCACAGGTGTTTCAATGAAGGACCTAATATTTCGGGGATCCCGAACTAAATCTTGAAGGGTGGAAGATGCCTGTGCGTGGATTTTTTTTTTAACGTGTGGTGGTCGTTGCACACCAGCCACCAAACGGGTTTGACAGAGCTCGGTCTTGGTCCAGTGGCAAGGGTTAACAAAGACGACTGGAGACCAGCTCTGCTGCACGGACCTAGTGCGCACAGATATCACAATGTGGGCTGGCCGTGCTGCCCTTGGGCCCTCTCCTCTTCTGGACCCCGAACTCTTGCCTCTCCTGGGCCCCGATCACATCCCTCTACAAACTCTTACTGCTCCTTTGTCCCGCCCTCACCGCTCCTGCTGTACCTGCCCACACTGCAGTCAGCCATCACCCTCCTGCAGCAGCATGCGCTGCTCCCTGCAGTGGTATGCCACCACACGCTGCTCCCTCTAATGGCCCCGGCCTGCTGATGGTCTTGCAGGCCGGGACCGCGCTGATTTCCGGGCCGGGCTGCCGAACATTGCTCCCTCTAATGGCCCCAGCCTGCTGATGGTATACGCATGAATAACAAAATGGGCCTTCGTAAAGATGTGCACTGTCCGAATGTTACTACATAGGTTTGGATCTATGATATCAGACAGTGAGTTGCTGAACTATTTGTGCTTTTGAAGGCAGGTACTGAACCAAAGGCCGGAACTTCCTCGGTGTGAAAGAAATCATCAGATGGATCATAATTTTGATCACACTCCAGAGGCTTCTAGCAGCTGGTTACAGCTGAGCAGCACAGGCAGAAGACCAAAAGCGAGTTTCCATCCCACACTCTTGGCACAGATGAGGTGTCTAAAAGGGGAACTGTGTCAGAAAAAGGGAAATAAAGATTAAAAAAAGCAAAAACAAAGGCATATATAGAAAAAAAAAGCAGCTGGAATTATGCTTTGGTGCTCATCAAATATGAACATGTTTCTTTCATCAATCAGAGCGTACTCCTATACAATGTAGCAACCTCTTTCGCTTGTTTCTTTATAAAAGGTATATATTTCATCTGTTCACCGATTTCAGGAAAAAGAATGAGAAAAGAACAAGTGGATTTTTTTTAAAATCACGTAGAGGAAACGAGTGATGTCCCTTTGTACATTCTGTGGCGGCAGGATTTTAAAGCGTGGCAAACTTTAAAATCTGTGGAAATAAACTCACAAAAGTGTTACTAGCAAACTTTGAAGTCTGGAACTTTTACACTATGGTTAAGACACTAAAACATAATGGAAATTTAATCAATGCCAGTATTTAATTATAGAATAAGGAGGCTTCCTCTAGGTTACGTGTTCTTTAATTAAAAGGAAGATTGTTATAACGGCAAAAGATATTTAAATTAAATGTAAAAACTGCTTTGAGCGGTTAATCAAAAGAGATAAAGGTTGAAGTCTTATACTTACAAAATGTAGGCCTGATGTCATAAAAGACCTGGGGCTAGATTTTACACTTTTGTGCAGATCGCCCAAAAATGGGTGTTATTTCCGGCTTGGGCGGTAAAAATGGGTTTTCAGATCGGCGGCTTTGCGTGCATTTTCAAAGCCCCTAGTCTCCATTTTTTAAATTGGACGCTACCGCAAGCGATGTGAAATGACCATTAGCGTTAAATCTCTCTGACCTTCTACCATAAAGTGTCGCTGTCCTTAGCAACGGCATGGCAATGCTCGATTCCCACGATTCAAGAGGTCAAGGGTCATCATGACATGCGCATAAGAGGAGACAAAGAGAGAGGGAGCTGAGAGGGAGTGAAGGCATGTGTGGGTGTGGTGTGGCTTTGGGAGGAAGGAGGGAGAATTCAGAGCTTTATAGCAAATTGGGGAGAAAAATTAGCTGTTACCAGCCACATATTTGCCCGAGTTTGGTGCCTATAATGGAGGGAGAGGAGGAGGTGACACAGCACGCTGTGGAGACTGACACTGGCGAGAGCAGTGAGCTGGGAGAGGAGCACATTGGAGCGTGCAAAAGAGTGAGGAGGTTCTCGGACGAGCCAAATGCCTCCCTCCTGCAGGAGGTCGAGTTACGCTGTGGTGATTTGACCCAGGGAGGGCGTGGGAAGCCCACCCCAAAGGCCTACCCAGTAGATATGGGCCGAAATAGCAGAGATGGTCTCGTCGGCGACCAACGAGGTGTGTGAGGGCAACCAATGCCACAAGCAATGGAACGACCTTGTTGGATCCACAAGAGTAAGTATTACACTTATTTACATGTATTTATATATTTATATAATTTGATTTGTAAGAGCCATGAGTGACTATAATCAGATGTGAGGCCTTTCACTTTTACCGGGAATATTGTACTCAAAGCCTGCGTTCATGGTGTACGTTTTTAGGTAATGAATGATAAATATCATAATAATCATGATTACATCTGTTGGTTATGTGTTGCATCACGCAATGATCTCATGCCATGTCGTCCTGTTACCTTTTACAGAAGAAGCTATCGAGGACTAGGTCCGTGCAGAGGCGAATGGATGGGGGGGCCACCAGTCATCAGCGACATCGAGGAGCGGGTGCTAGCACTCGTGGGGAAACACACCCAGACGGCCACGCAAGCAGCTGCAGACCCTGAAGTGATGCCATGTGAGTAAAGTATACATCATTGTGATGTAAGGTCAATTGATGCCACACCCACTCATATCCGAATAATAATATGATAGACGGGTTCTAAAATTGTCCTATAAATAATGCTGGCCGAATGAAAATCATTGCAATGCACAATGTGTTGATGGCGATAGAGAATTCAAACAGGCTGCATTTAAACAGGTTGAGAAAACACAGACTCCCATGTCTGTGTGTGACTGAGCACATTGCATGAAGTCATCAATCAACTTGACATTTTAGGACCTTTGGGTAGCGAGCCAATTAAAGGTTAAAAGACTATCAAATGAGCCAATAAGGTAAAGAAGGCGAGTTCTTTTCTGTAAATTGCACCAGGTATAAGTACAGCCATTTTGACCATGTGGTCTCAGAAGGACAAAGACCTGGCTTAAAGCCAGAAGCTTGTTGCTGCTGCCAAAATAAAGTTACATTAAAACTACAACCGGAGTTCGTATTTCATTGGAAATTAAGAGATCTAACAATTTTGGCATCACGAACACGATCGCTGAGGGAAGAAACTGAATTTTGGACATCGGACCTACATACTGAGGTAAGGACTCCTCTTTATAAAAGTCCTCGATCAAAAGTCTAAATTCGCCTCTCCTTCTACGCGATTCCGAAAGCCTCCGGTTTGCAAACCCTCTAGTTGGCTCGAGGTCCCATAGACGTCTAACTTCAGCGGTGTGTTAGTTAATTAATCACCGACCTACTGAGCCTACGACTCGAGACCCCAGTAAAGAAATCCGTATGATGGCAGCAGGAGATAAGAGCAAAGAATTGCCTACAACTGTTAAAGGTGGGCAGGCACCACCTGAGGTTTCGATAGATGAAGTCCTCGAACTGAAAGAATACATAGAGCAACAATTCAACTTATCCAAAACCTGTATTAAGATCGAACAAAAGTACGGAACCTCCAAAGGACAATGGTCCTTGGGCGAGATTAAAAGAATCTGGGGAAAAACGACCTGTATGAAAAATAAAGAGCGAACTAGATGGTCCCGAGCTGTTATGGGCCAGATCCGAAAGCGGAATGAAATTATAATGCGTTCCCAACATGATCGAGAACCGACCAGTACAAAGGACCAATTGCAAGCTGTTTGTGCACAGCTGCGACAGGAAAAACTTGAACTTGAAAAGCTGGAAGCGGAAGTTAAAGATCTGAAAGGTGAAATTAATGAATGGAAAAAATCATTAGGTCAAGAGACAGTAATAGGAAAAGGAAAATGTATCGGCCAATTCCCAGGTACCCATGTTTGGATAAATTAAAAGCGCAAATCCGAGGACACGACTGAGGAATAGATACGGATTCTGAATCCTCCAACAATAGTGTCGGAGGATGACGAATTAGGGGTGCGCTTTGCCCCCTTTAAAAAAAGACGAGTTGTAGTCAAATCAGAAGAGACTGCGGATGAGGGCGGAACCAAAAAAACGAAGAAAAGGGTGTATGCAGAATACTTATTTCATAATCCGGCAGACCCAGAGAAAATTGATAAATGGTCCATGGAATTGCCCAATCCAAAGAAAGGGGGAGTGAAAACGTGGGACCAATTGAACCGCTTCAGGAATATATATCAACTTCATCCCTGGGACGGAGTGCAAATTTTGACCATAATGGTGCCAAAAACACAGGGAAGAAAATTGCACGACAAGGTAGAAGAAGCTTTGGGGCAGGATGAGTAAGAATTAAACGCAGGGTGGGAGGCGATTAAACACTGGCTGCAAGCCTTCAGTCCAGCTAAGACAGACTGGGGAAAAATTGCAGCCTGCCAACAGAAAGGAACAGAGGAGGTCCGGGAGTATGACGAGCGGTTTAGATGTACGTGGCTAGAACATTCGGGTATGAATAATACGGATGAGGAAATGGATGAACAAGTGTTTGGACCCCTGAAAGCAGCTTTCATGGCAGGTCTATAGCCAGAACTGTCTAAAATGCTTAAGGTAGTGTTACCGGACTGGGAAGGTAGAGGAACTAACTTTGCAGCATTGGTGGATCGATGTAACCAATTAGATCGGGATATGGGAGCTAAAGTCCGAGCTGTACAGGCTATGGGATGGAAAGCCCAGGATTCCGATAAACAGTCATTCGGAAAATTACCTGGAAAATGTCATTATTGTGGGAAAGAAGGTCACTGGGCCAAGACGTGCAGGGCAAAACAGCAAGGTCATGGCTGGGGAAGAGGACGCAGCCAGGGATACAATTCAGCCAACAAGCCAGGCTTGTCACAAGATAACGACCTCATAGAAGCATTTAAGCGACTGACAATACAACAACAGAAGGAGCCCACCCTGGCCCCCCCTCCTTGCACTAATACAACAAAGGGGAGATGGGCTATATATAACTGTGAGGGTGGCGATAAGGATGTGGACTGTCTTTTAGACACAGGAGCGGAATTAACATGCTTACCCCTACAATATGGAGACTTTTTGCCGTTGGATGGTAGGGCACATACAGCCTATGGGGTTGGGGGCCATAAAATGGAAATTAAAAGGACAACACCGGTACTTATAGGGCTGGGTCCACATGAACTAACCACGCCAGTCTGGATAGGCCCAGTAGATCAACCCCTTTTGGAAATGGACGTTCTAATCCAAGTAGATTCATCGTTGCATTTCGAGGATGGTCGGGTGACATGGTCATTTAGAACTTTGAAGAAAGAAGAATTGAAGGAACACTCGATATGGGCTAAAGATAAGAACGATTGTGGCCTACTCCAGATGGAGCCTGCGTCATTTACCGGGACCAAGCCTCCATGCACTAAACAGTATCCCATCAGTCCAACTGCCATCGCAGGAATCTTACCGGTTATTCAGCAATTGGAGAAACAAGGGGTGCTTATTAAAACGCATAGCTCCTCCAATAGCCCCGTGTGGCCGGTACAGAAATCTAATGAGACTTGGCATTTGACTGTCGATTATAGGAAAGCTAACCAGTGTATTGATCAAAAAGCTCCTTTGGTCGCAGATCCCTCTACCATATTTAATGCCCTCAAACCGGAACATAAATATTTCTCGGTTACAGATATGGCCAACGGATTTTGGTCGGTGCCTCTGGCACCGGAGGTTCGACAGTGGTTTGCTTTCACGGTCCAAGGATAACAGTATACTTGGACCCGGTTACCGCAGGGTTTCCACAACAGCCCTACGGTATTCCACATGGCTTTACAAAGCCATTTGCGAGAATTACCTCCCCTGTCATCCAATATGTAGACGATATCCTGCTAGTTTCAAACACGGAAGAACAGCATGAACAAGATTTACGAGCTTTGCTGGACCACCTTTGGCTGAAAGGACATAAAGCCAGCATCGACAAAGCACAAATATCCCAAGAAGAGGTTGTATACCTGGGACAAAAGATTTCACAAGGAAAGAGAGAACTTACCCAGGATAGAACTGCAGCCATTCGGGCTGCTAAAAGAAACACCACTATTCAGGAACTAAGGTCTTTTTTGGGATTGTGTAACTTTAACTGAAATTGGATTGCCTCCTTCACACAGCTTGCTCAGCCATTGAATGATATTTTAAAGGGGAAACGTGCCTCTAAAGAAGCCATCACCCTCACTAAGGAACAGCAAGAGGCCTTCCCGAGTTTGAAAAAGGCTTTGTGTTCGGCACTGGCTCTGGGGATCCCCGACAGTGGTTAGCCATTTACCCTGTTTGTCAATGAGAAAGAAGGATATATGACAGCTATACTGACACAAGAACATGGGGATCGGCAAAGACCTATTGGCTATTATTCGGCAAAACTGGATGCGGTAGCCCTCGGATGGGGAAGTTGCCTAAGAGCTATGGAAGCTACATGTCGAGCGGTAATGACCACTGCGGGTCTAGTCCTCGACCAAAAGCTGATTGTCAAGTGTCCCCACAACGTACAAGCTTTGCTGTCTATGAATAGAATGTCTCAGGTGACGGCAGCTAGCGCGGCCCCAGGCAAGACCATAGAGGCCAGAAGGTGGGCGTGCGGGGCCCGATTCGGCGGACGATCTTACATCTGCTGCTGAGAAACTCCGATTTTTGCCAATCAATCTGCTCGCTCTGTTCTCTACGGATGAGAGCGCCGACTTCAAGGAGCCTGCATCGCCAGGCTCCAGAAGCCATTCCAGTGCTCCTCCGGCCATTCCTGTCTCTACTCTGGAGGTACCAGGCCCAAGTACCTCGCCGCAGGGCACCTCATTTGTCCCCAGGACAGCGCCGACCCCGCGGAGGTTTCATGGACTCAGCAGGTCTGGTGCATGAGCGTCAGATGAGAGCGGAGAGATGGTTACGTTATGCAGGAGGACTGTAGACATAGGTGACCAGATCCTCAATGCATTGGGGGGCATATCCCGACAGCTGGCCACCATCTCCGGCACCATGACTGAGTACGTTCCACGGATGGTGGAGGCCCTGGAGGCGATAGCCAGGAACACTGCTGGCACAGGCCTCCCAGTGGTCCCAGAGCACGGCACTCCAACCCTAGGTTCCGCACCACCAGCGCCAACGACAAGAGGGGCCAGACCAAGATCCTGCTTCTGGATCTGAGAATGTTCCCACTTCGGCACCCCCCGCTCCCATACCATGAAACCACTGCCTCTGCCTTCATCCCCCCTCAATGAGGTACTGCTTGAGGAGCTCCTCGGCCAGGCGGCGTGGAGCAAGGAGGGGAAGAGGTAGAGGTGGGGAGAAGGGGAGTGGGGGAAGGAAAGTGAAGTGCATGTCAACAGGTGATGGCTGTGATATATCTCCATCTGGGTATATGCAATCGTGTAATGTATGGAGGGAGGGGACCACCCTCCTGCTTTGCATTTGTGTTCTGTGTTGCTGGACATGGTAAACATTTGATTTATGTCAATGGTCGAAAAAGTGGGGTGGGGGTGGGGTGTTTTTGCCTGTGATACTTATGATTTCAGACCAATGGTCGTATTAAATGTTTTTTATTCAACATAACCTTGTTGCGCATTGTCTCAGATAGCTGGACCATTACACACTAGTGATTCCTTAACGTGAAAGGGTTAAATAAAACTTAACTTGAATCAACTTAAACTGGCACCAAGATGATGCCCACCATTGATGTCTGAGCTGCACACACACAACAGTGCGTCAGCTTTGTCACTCACAGCAACATTCTTTCAGGCAAATTGCTCATTTCTGAGCTCCTGACGCAAGAGTCTTGCAGCTATGTAGCCACCACGGGCCCTTTCCTGCGGGGGTGCGTGGGCATGGTTGCATAGCCATCCTGATTGTCTGGCCCTAGGTCAGCGTCCAGCCCCTTATCCTCCTCTTCCTCTCTCTCCTGAGGTGGACCATCAATCCTTCTGGCAATTCTTGTCCCCTCCAGATAGCCAGGTTGTGCAGCGTGGAGCACACAACCACGAATTTAGCTACTTGCTCAGGGTTGTATTGTAGCTCCCCTCCTGAATGCTCCAGGCATCTAAAGCGCTGCTCAAGCAGTGTTATTGTTTTCTGGACCACATTGTATGTGTCTCTGTGGTTCTTGTTGTATCGCTTCTCGGCCTCGGTGTGGGTGTCACTCAGGGGGGGTCATCAGTCAGGTGGCTAGGCCATATCGGTTGTCCTTGTGGCTGACTCTTAAACATGTCAGAGACAGCGCTCTCACGCAGGATGTGAGCCTCATCGAAGCTACCTGGACATTAGGCATTCACTACCATTATTATCATGGGGAAGTTGATAAAGTCCATCCTCCGTGTGTACAGGGCCTCTGTGACTTGTCTAATGCAGCGATGTGTGGGATGGTGAGACAGAGGGGAAATGTCGACCGCAGAGGCCCGAAAGGAACCAGACGCGTAGAACGACAGTGCCGCGGTGACCTCGACAGACAGCGATATCCTGATGGCAGGCTGCATATCTGCCCTGATGAGCTCGCATATTTTAATGATCACCACCTTGTGGAAGTGCAGTCTCCTAAGGCAGGTGTTCTCGGACACGTCGAGGTAAGACCTCTTCTCCCTGTAAGTGCGCGGTGTGCATGGTCTGGATCTCCTCCTCATTCTGGCACGGCTTAGATTGGGCACATAATGACGTGCATTAGACGTTGTGCCATCTGCACTCTGCAGCATCTGCGTATTAATCGATGCAGGCTGAGAAATGGCTGGCTCCATTCCAATGAAAGTATAATAGCGATTGATCAGAAGCAATAATTTCCACACTAAAAAACACCTACAGTAAAACCCAATCGTCCAGAGCCTGAAAATATGTCTGTTGAGATGGTCACTTCACCTGAGAACTCCAGAGTCAATCCAAACTCCCCCGAAGTTGAAGCAGCCTTTTCAATGAAGCGACCCGCGATTTAAAAAATGACGACCACACCACTGTGATTAGTTCAGAACAGTTCCACTTTTTCAGAGCGGTGTTTTGGGCGAGCGATATTGTGGGCAAGATGTGTGTGAGGTGGTGAAAGTGACGCTGGGCGACATACTGGGCGTTAGTTTCGACGAATTTGATCTTTTCGACAAAAAAAAGTGGGTGGTCGGTATTATTAAATCTCGGCGTTAATTACGTGCCGAAAGTAACGCTGGCCGATATTATGGGCGTTGGTTTCGCCCATTCTGATGATTCCGTCCATGAAATGTGGGCGGGTGGTATTGTTTTTTCCCGGCTTTACGTACATGGCGAAAGTAACGCTTGGCGATAAGTCTCCGAAAAATGGGTCTTTGTTCCCATTTTGTGGCTAAATGGGCGATACCTGGGCGGCACACCTCATTTCAGCGGTAAAATGGATGTTAAGTGGGTGTTATGCATATAAAAAAGAAAAATCTAGCCCCTGGAGTAATTAAAAAATTAAACTACATGGTATTAAAGGGAATGCAGCTGCACGGATAGATGGACGCTAGGGGGCCAGAAAACAAGAGTTTTACGGATTGTTGAGACGTGGATAGTAGGAAGTTGCAACCCCCGGGCCACATGCTTTCTGCTTATATAAATAATTTCTACCATTCAGCACGGCATAAAGTGGGCAGACCAGATTGGTGCAGAGAAATCTGAAGTAGTCCCAATGAACTACTGAGGTAAATAATAGCCTTTAAAGGAGAAAGGGTGTATCACTTTTCTTTTTTATTCCACACTTTCAAATGAGTAAGGATCCTGAATTAGACACGTTGGAACAAGATCTCTCAGCCAGGGAGTGATGAGTGTTTCAGGAGGGGTGAAAAAGTTAGAAAATGCTGAGAAGAGACCGCAAAAAGGGGAACAACATAATGCTCTCAGAAGATGATTTTACGTAATATATCATGGTCATTTTGCAAGTCTCCGCTCTTGGCGTGGAGCATTACTAGTGGCGAGCACATCTTGAAAAATTGGGGCTATAATTTTTTACCATTAGAGGTCACCACGAGTGAGGCTCCACTTTGGGAGCGGAGACTTACAAAACAAATCCCGTGTGAGGGAAAATGCATTAATGTAACATTCAAAACAGACATTTAATAAGTAGCAGATTTTAGTTTACACATTACAATGAATCTGCTTTGAAGCCAGAGGATAAGTTTGGGTGGGAACGACTGTTGAACAATTTGATGGGCGTGGAACCAATGCAAAACATTGAGAAATGTAAACTATTTAATGCCTTATACAGGAGCACTGTGGTTTTATTTAAATAACGCTTATCGACAGGGTGCAACCACGTTATTAGCGAGTTTCAGGATCTGCAAAGAAAGAAAATGCTAAATGACAAAATTCAAGAACAGTTTACCAGAACAACACTCTGTGGGACATCTGCTAGTGTATTTAATAAAACTTTAGGGCCAGAAATTGCATAGCGCCCTGTTGGGCCATACTTTTGCGCTGCCTGAAAAATTATCGGCGGACGAACAAGATTTTCTGCTGTTGGGAACTTCCGCTTTAGCGCTCCAAGAAGGAAATGGATCACTAAATCAAGCGCTACCATTTCCATTAGAACGCTAATGGAAGTGAGAGGGGCATTAGCGGCAGACGTTAAGCAATGTTCAGTGCAGCACTGTCGTCTGTACAGACTCCTTCCCTCACTTAAAGGGAAGGGCCAATGATGGGTTCCAGCAATCTATATGCTGTCAGTAATGAGCCACGGCATTTGAGCACTCTTTAAAAGAGTGCAGGGCTGAGCAATCGTGGGGGTAAAATAAATCAGGAGGCACCAGACTGGAGAGATAAATACATTTTGCCCTACCTGACCACTGTTGCCGTTGATGATGCCCGGCGATGTTGCAGGGGACAGGAGCGAATATTACATCTGGGGTTGACATGGGGCAATGCGCAACGGATGATGTCACGATCTACAGGACACAAGCGAGCGAGGCGTGTAGTGTTAGCGCTAGCACAAAACCGCCAGGGATGTTCACGGATGAGTTTGCCACGCCCAGTCGGTAACCCCTTAGCGCCCCCTTACCACACCCCCACAACCGCTAATGGGAGGTGCAAACCAGGCCAATTTCTCCCCCTTATTCTTGTACAAACGTCATGTTAATTCTTTAGATGCCACAGATCTAAGAAATAACATTTCCAGCAGTATTACTTCCTGATCTGATACATCAAAGCCAAGAACTGATCTGTTTGTATCCGGAATGTGAATGGTCCAATATTAAACTTCAACTGGCTGATAATGGCTTTTGGAGCTAATACTCAGAGACCAACTATTTAAAAAAAAGAGAGACACATCTTCAAAATGGATGATGGGACTTGGGCAACAAGATGAACACAAGCAAATAAAACCCTTTAAATACAACATACAACATAAAAAATACAGAATAGGTAGAATAAGGTATATTGAAAGTAAGGTGACAGAATTTCCTCCTTGCTCTCTTTACTTTCAGTAGAAAGATGTTAACAAATTGCTTATTTTATAGTACAGATTATATTACAGAAATAAAGGTGTTTTCTAGCTTTATTACTGTAATATTAGGCTTGTTTTATCAAAATAAATATGAACTGAAAACTTTCAAAACAAATGGCCCACCTAGGGATCTTGGAACTATCTGAAGTTGCTGGCACTCTAAAGATTAACATGATCAATTATAGCTGGTTCAAGAAACCATCAATATTTAATTCCAGGTGAAGATAATCTACTGAGCAGCAAAATTCTAATTATGTTAGAAATATGTCTTGCCCTTTGCTTCAAGCTCTTCTTACAGCATCAGTCTCATTCTTTCTGTCCCAGCTTTCTATAACCTGTAATTTTCTAGTTTGAAGAAACCAGTTTGCTAAGAATACGTACTTTTGCCAAAATAAATTTAACATGCTTACTAAGCTAACTGCAGTGCAGTTTGAAATCAAGTTACAGACCAAATTATGCATCAAAACAAAATTTGCAAATGTTCTACATGTCCAAAGTGACAAAATTGCTGCAAAAATCTACCATGCATTTTACCCACATCTCCCTACATATATACAACAGACAATATAATATGGCATTAATGTACATCATTGTTGTTCTTATACACACCCAGCAGTGATAGGAAGCGCAATCAACTTTTATCCAAGAACTATTTTTCACCTTTTGTGATTGCAAGCTGTGACGGGCAACTTACAGGAAATCTGGTGCCAGTTTGGCTCAGTGATAGCACTCTTGCAGTGGATTCAGAAGGTTGCAAGTTCAAACCCAGTTGAGCACATAATCGGGGCGAAGGGTTCTCAACCAGGGGTCAGAGAAGATTTCAAGGGATTCACGCCACAAGGGATTGACTAGTTTTGGCAGGTGTATTTGGGTGGACCTGCCTCACTGCTACAGGTAATGCTGCTCTGCAGGGAAGTTGGGGGCCGGCCTTCAGTAGCGGTAGAGGCACGATCTGCCTGTGGGTGCTCTGTGAACCAATCGAGAGCGGCAGGTGGAGGAGGGTCGGAGCTGCCATGTGAAAGCTAAGACTTGGGGTCCGTCACACTCTAGCTAGCCAGGGCCTCAGTCTCAGTCTTAAATCGGCACGGGATGGTCTGAGGGGGACCCCCCCCCCCCGCCCACAAAATTACTCCGTAGGAGCCATAGCGAAGGTGCAGGTGAACAACTGGTGCTGGAATACTCCGCTGCCGTTTTGAAAGCCTTTTCAGTTCAAGATTACCTTCGAGTGCATCGAAGATCTGTCGGAGGGCGAGTGAGGCCTGTGGCTGAGGGTCTCCAGGGGTGGAAAGTTATCCCTATTTGTGTTGAGGGTCGAGGCCTAGTGAACCTTGATGGTTGCTAATGGCAACCATGCGAGTTGAACCCTCATCACTGCTCTTCAGACACACCCTTCTCCCTCTCAAACCCCCAACAGTGGGTCTGTGGAATTTTTATAACATGGGTGGGCCTGAGAAGTATAAAGGAGAGAAAGCAGGAATGGGGTACTGAAGTTGCATTATCTTATTGAATGGTGGTGCAGGCTTGAAGGGCCTACTCCTGCACCTATTTTCTATGTAACCCTTGATCTAGGCTCAAGTGCAGCACTGAAAGAATGGTACAGGTGTCATCTTTTGGATGAGACATTAAATCGCGGCCACGTCTGCCTGTTTAGGTGACATAAAATATTCCATAACACTGTTCAGAAAAGGGCACGGGAGGTATCAATGGGCAACATTCATTTCTAAAACATTAACAAAAACAGACGTATTGGTCATTCACCTCACTGCTGTTTGCGAGACCCTGCTGTGCACAAACTGGCTGTTATGTTTCCCTACAAGACAGCTTTGGTTACATTGGCTGAGTTGGGACTATATAAATGCAAGTTTAATCTTTCTATTTGACCCTGAATTTGGGCTCAAACTGCTTTATAAATCAAGAATTTTCTGGCCTAGAAATTGGGTAGCGTCCATTTTTGGGCAGCTTACCCACAGAGTGCTAACAGCCCGTGCTCAAATGGGAGGCCCGAGGAGCCTCGAACTTCATGATCATGTAGATGACACAGCGGTTGGAGCCCACACAGCTTTGTGCGGAAATTTTCAGGTAAGGGATTAGATAAGATCGCAGAGCTCTAGAGGAGGAACGGCTGAGTACAAACAGAGGGCTGTCGAAGGTCGTGGAAGGTGATTGTGGTGGCCTGGAGTATTGTTGGAGGTCGGGGACCAGGCGGGATCGGGGAGGCCGGAGTCAGGAGCAAGGTGGGAGATCGCAGAACTGGGAGCAGTGTGATTATACCAAGTACAAGTGCAACCTCCCAAATCTAAAAAACAGAATGTTGTGAAATCCGGACATTGTGCAGATCGGGAGGAGTCCGAAATCCAGAAATATGTTCCGAAAACCAGACTTTAAAAAAAATAAACGTGACTTAAATGGGAGAATTCTCCACCACAGAAAGTTGTTGAGGCCAGTTCGTTAAGATATATTCAAAAGGGAGTTAGATGTGGCCCTTACGGCTAAAGGGATCAAGGAGTATGGAGAGAAAGCAGGAATGGGGTACTGAGGTTGCATGATCAGCCATAATCATATTGAATGGTGGTGCAGGCTCGAAGGGCCAAATGGTCTACTCCTGCACCTATTTTCCATGTAAAATCAGTGGGTAAAATACTGGACCCCAAAATTTATTTCATTTAAAAAAGTTATTAATTGGAACATTAAAAAGATACTAAATAAATAATTTTCCGCACTGCGGCTACACAGAGGCTTGGTGGGTGGGTTGACGGGGGATTCATGGGGCTAGTGATGGAATTCAACGACTAGATTTTATATTTGAAAAATTGAGGGTTGACACCAACACCATTGTCCTCCCTGGCGCCCGTGAGGATTCCTTGCTGGCCGGTCCTCTTATGCTGGACCTGGATGAGCTCTGCCAGCGCATGATGTTCTGAGCCGAATTGGATCCAGAGTTCCGGACCTTCCACAGTGTCCTCTCGGCTCTCAGCTGCCTCTGTGGGGGGCCCCGTTGGTGCCAGATCATCCGGTCATTGGCTTGCTTTTCGGGCAGAGTACTGCATTGAAAGTGCTGAGAGCCTGCCTGGCCCTTCCTCCCCAGAACCGCATGCACCTGGAATGGGGGTTTCCGGATTCTTCCCACTTCTTGGGACACGGGCGTGTTTGGCACTCTCTCGTGGAGCATGTATTTTTTCGGTGTGTTTGGCTGTGTTGACTTACTCAGCTTTTGGAACAAGCAATCACACTGCGCTGTGTGGAAGATCCAGGAGTCTAGATACGGCCTACATGTGGAGCAGGTCTAGTGGTTTAGTTTAGCATCCGAGCTGGGATCCAGGTGAATCTGTGGGGTAATGTGTGCGCGAGAGTTTAAATGGGACAAAGCGCGCGGACAAGCATCATCCGCCCTGGCTGTGTAGTGGCCTCGGGGGATAACTAAGGCAGGGCTCTCGCCTCACATCAGCCTGTCAACGGCACCGTTAGAAAGTACAGCCGAGTATATATTATATATATATATGAAATATCCAGAAAAAATATGACCGAAAGGAAACAGCAACATTTTTTAAGAAGTGGGGCCTGCTTTCAGCTGTATTGCCTAGAATGGACCACAGCTGAAAATAATCCAGACCATTCTCATTAATTACAACAGACTTGTGTGTAAAAAAAAAACATATCGGACGTCGGATTGTCTCCAAAATCTGGAAATACCCGAAACTCGGCCCTAGCGGTTTCCGTTTTCGGGATCTCCGTTTCTGTTCCGAAATTCGGAAAAATACGAAAACTGAGTTACCTCGGTCCCGCGATTTCCGGATTTAGGAGGTTGAACCTGTACTTACCTTTTTTTTTTAAATGGTGCTGTTTAGCGTTGATTTTCCTGGAGGCAATCAGTACTGGTGCTGGTTGCCTCAGGCACAAACCAAGGGAGCAGAAGCCTGTATTAGGCCCCTTATTTGCGTGTCAATGGCCTATTGCTTACTTTAGACGTGACGTGGGTAAAGGACGCCTTGTCTGGCCTTTACCAAGATGGCGTCTGGCGCGGCCCAAACCAGAATTGAGCGTGTGTGCAGCGGACGCTATTTTGGATACAAAACAATACCCTGTAGCGGCCATAAGTTGGGAGCTGAATTTCCAGCCCTATGTTTTACATGTGATCTTTAAAGAATTAAACCAAAACCTGGTTACTGTTCGTCTCTAACTGTAATGCAAAATCAAGATCAATACACCACTAATAAAAATGCTGCCAATGAGCACATTAACAATGTATTGACAATTTTCCAACACTACTCGGCTAGACTATCATACCTTTTGAGCTGGGTCTGTGAACTAGCAAAACACGTTTACAAAACAGCAGTGTCCTGCATGAAGAGCAAATACATTCAAGGATGGTTTCACCAACAATCAAGATTACATCCATGCTCCAGAGACCAACTTTAGACCTAGAACTTTTTACGTCATAGCAACAACAACATCGCTCTTCTAAGTTACATATTATTCATTAGACAATTTTGCAGCAGACATACAGCAAGAAAAGTTAAATCAAGATTTGTGCCACACGAAAATGTACATCTTGAAGTTTTTAAACAATGTCCCTAACATACTAGATGGCTCATTTATCCACTGACTGAGCCAGTGGTGTAGCCATATTTCTCATTCACAATTCTATCTTTTCTCTATTCATGTACAGGTTAAACCTCTCTTATCCAGCACCACCCCGCGTCCGGCATCATTCCCGGCGGGGGCAGCGCATGCGCAGATAATTTTTTTTCGTACTCACCAATATTCTCTGCTCTCCTTCCTTGGGTCTGGTTCTGAAGGTACTGATTGCCTAAGTGGCCTTGACGGTGGGTATTCAAGTCAGGAGTGGGGGGTGACAGAGATATTCAACCTGTACTAATAATTATATTTTGAATTCAATTCTAAATAAAAGCTTGATAAAAGTTATTTAAAAAAAAATATATGTTTAAACCCCCTGGCTAGTTTTCGCTTTGCCGAGCTTGGCCGCTATCTTTCTCCTCGATGCCGGGGTAACCGGCTGCCTCCTCCTCGTCGCCCTGCAACCAAAGAGCCGCCAGAGCTCCGCTTACACTGGGCGGGCTTGCTATTCAGGCGATCCCGGCTCAGCACACGGATTGCACTGAGTCCCGTCGACCTGCCTCCCGCGCTCTGGCCCGGGTTGGGCCAGCAGCTCCTCCCCTCCCAGCTGCCCTCGGCACTCTGCGAAACAAAGACCCCTTCATTACTTTGAATATCCTAGGAGTGAGTCTTGGAGACGCACACGCTGGTATATCCTGTGGGGTAAGCCATGACAGGGCAAGCGTCGCAGAGGCACTGAAGCTGGGCCCAAAATGCTGACCTCCCCTCGTCCGGCAAAATCCCATATTCGGCACAGGCCAGGTCCCAAGGGTGCCGGATAAGAGAGGTTCAACCTGTATCTTGAAACAAAGTTTAAATTGTGAACCTTGAAATTGTAAATTATACATGTCATCTTCAGTATTGGAAGATCATGATTGAGAGCACTGTTTGGATTTAGGCACAAATCTGAAGAACCAAGATATTTTAATGGTGTGATTCTTTTTTGGAAGGACAAATACAGCCCATAGAAAGTCTGCTAAGCCTCAAGTTTCTTACAATAGCAAAATACTGCGGATGCTGGAATCTAAAATAAAAACAGAAAGTGCTGGAAATACTCAGGTCAGGCAGCATCTGAGGGTCCATATGTAGATTCTATGGATCCCGGAAGGCATCGGAAATGCTGGTTTCCAGCACGCAATGCGCATGCGCTGGAAACAGGCATTTCCGATCTGTCAAGTTTCTGGCTTGACAGATGGCTGCATCTCGGGAGCGAGGACATTTGTAAGTGGAAATTTCAGATATTTACGCTTACAAATGTCCTCAAAAATCTTGTGCCTGAAAACGTAGGTGCATAGCCTACTTTTACAGGCGCAATTGTTTTTAAAAACACAAAAACATATAAAAATAAAGTTATTAAAACATATTTTATTAAACCCCCCCCCCCACAACAGTAAGTTTATTTTAAAAAACTTTAAAAAAATAATTTCCCATTTTTTTTAAAGACATTAATAACTTTAATTTATATGAATGTAGTGTAATTATTTTCTATTTTTTTTATTAGTATTTTTGGTGCTTGGGGCTGTGTTTTGGGTGTTTCGGGCTCTATCACAATCATAGTAATAGTAATAGGAGTTTAGGACCCTGCGGAACTCCTATTACTATGATACTGCCCAAAGCCACGTGACTCCAGCTGTAGGCCTGCGCACGCGTCGACGTGCACGCGCTGCGACTGGCAGTCAGGAGAGGCCTCAGCATCGGAAAGTTGAACGTGGGCGGCAGTTTAAGGTAGGTGCGTATTTTTTCTCTAAAATGCCCGCAGGAAGGCCAGAACGGAATTTCAGGGCCATTGTTTCAGGTCTGTAACCCTTCGTCAGAACAGGAAAAAATTAGAGATACAACAGATTTTAACCAGATGCAGAGACTGGCAAAGTGGAGGGTGGGGGGGAAGGGGAAGAAAGAACAAAAGGGACAGTCTGTGATCGGGTGGGAGACAGGAGTGGTTAAATGCTGCAAATGGGAATGGCAGAATCATCAACAGTTGCCATCTGAAAAAATAGGGGCAGAGATTATGGTCTGAAATTATTTTCCCCTTTCCCTGCCTCTTCACCTGGTTAAAATCTGTTACATCTTTAACTTTTTCCAGTTCTGACGAAGGGTCACAGACCTGAAACGTTAACTCAAATTCTCTCAAGTTTCTCATGTTGATGACGGAGGTCGAACAATCCCAATTCAGATAATGTTCAGAATCTCACTTCAGCAGAATGTAACAAATCAAAAAATAGAAAAAACTACATTCAACATTATCCCTATGTGGGAACAGTTCCCTCGACATAGTCTGAATGTTATTAGAGACCTCGAAACATGTCAGTCTTCCTAGGCAGTGAATGGTACTTGATGCTGAAAAATGTAAGATGAGCAAATATTCTTCTTCCTTCCTTAAAACAGAAACAATGGACACAGATAGAAAGCAGAATGACTGTCCCCTGTATTCTTTACCTCTGGGAGAAGACACCTGATTGAGTGGCTGAAATTGAGAAATCACCATTCACAAAATAGATGAACTGGGACATGCTCTCTGCTCCATTTTTCAATTTACATCTCTTGCTCGGTTTTTACATCCCATGACAATATGTCATTATAGAATGTGGGCATCAGCCTGTATCCGGCTTACTTCAACTGTAGAACTGCTAGCAACAGTGTACACAGGTGCCACACTACGGGCCCAAGTTTCCACACGATAAAAAACAGGCGCCCCTCCGAGCTGGGCGCCCGTTTTTCGCGCCTAAAACGGCGCCTAAAAAAAAACCTCGCGATTCTGCAGCTCCTTGTCTGCCTGGCGCGGCGCCCAGGGGGACAGAGCCTACACTCGCGCCGATTTTGTAAGTGGGAGGGCGCAGGTACTATTTTAATTAATTTTTTTCCTGCCGGCAACGCTGCGCGTGCGCGTTGGAGCGTTCGCGCACGTGCAGTGTGAAGGAAACATTGGCACTCGGCCATTTTTGTAGTTCTTTGTAGCTGTTTAATTTTTGAACATTTTGAACGCGGGAACGACGCCACATCGCTGAGCTGACTGAAGCACTTTCACACAGGTAGGAAGATGGTTTATTTAATCTTTTCTTTGCTCATAAATGTTTATTCAGGTTGGATTTATTTGTATAATATTTTTAGAAGTATAAATAAGGATTTATTATAGAATTTAATGACTTCCCTTCCCCCCGCCCCTCCCCCCCACCTCGTTCTGGACGCCTAATTTGTAACCTGCACCTGATTTTCTAATGTGTAGAACAGGTTTTTTCAGTTCTACAAAAATCTTCACTTCTAAGTTAGTTTGGAGTACGTTTTCACTGTGGAAACTTTCAAATCAGGCATCAGTGGCCAGACACGCCCCCTTTTGAAGAAAAAATTCTGTTCCAAAGTAGAACTGTTCTACCTGACTAGAACTGCAGAAAAGAAATTTGGAGAATTGCGATTTCTAAGATAGTCCGTTCTCCACCAGTTGCTCCTAAAAATCATGTGGAAACTTGGGCCCTACAATTCTTTTTCTCCCTCGAAGAAGCACTTCTACTCAGGTACCTGTCCCAGACAGCCCTTTATGAACAGGATGCACACTATCAGGCTGCTGGTAACAAATCAGAATCAATAAAGTTCACATAACACACAAGTCAAACTCTCAATACTTTGCATTGATCCTTGACCAGTAAACAATGTTGTTGCATAGCAGTTGTGTGCAATTTACGGCTATCTGAATTACTCCCTTAAATGTAGCTGTAACTCAAAACACTCATTCATTGAGAACACTGCATTCTAGACTAGACTTGAATATATATATTTTAAAAAAAGATGGAAACACACAGCGACAGAAAAGAGTTTATTTTACACAGAAAAAATTAAATACTTCAATGAAATACATTTGTTTTATTTCTCTAAAGACAAAATGTTTATTAACATGAAAATTGACGTTTTCAACACCCACTTACACAATAAATTACCCGCATGACACTATGGAATTAAGGACCCTTTAGTTTCAAAACTTCTTTTGGCATAAAGTCTATGCCAATGCTTTACCATGAGAGTAGCACATTTCACATCAGTGCTGCTGGATAGAAGCTTGCTGATCACTGGCTCCCAACTCTATCTTCATCTTTGAGTTGATGTCATTCGTATGACTGCTCTAGTTCAGGAAGTTCAGTAAGTTCAGCCAAACTACAACAAATTGAAAATAAACCAAAAAGTGACAGTTACATGCCAAGAGTCTGTAAAATAAATTAGTTTAGCATTCTTGAATCTTTGAGGGTTCCAAACTGTTTTGGACTTAATAAAAATTTCTTAAACTGGTCATCATAAATCAACAAGGACAAACTGGTATCCAGGACCAGTACATAGTTTTCTCCAAAGTGTAATTGAAGACAAATCTTGAGCCCATTTGTAATTTAAGGAGGAGGCGTTGGGAGGAGAGAGAAAAAATATAGATAATTCACATTTGACAGTAAGTGCACCTTGTAGCACCATTGAGATATCTTTCATGGAAGTGAACAAATAAACTAGCAAATTCTGCTGATCTAATCTGCTGCCTTATTAAAATATTATTGCATAAAACATATTTGCATGCAGTGTTGAATGTTTCACTTAGTATGAGTTGGCCACAGTCACAAGGCAATTTTCTACTCCACTCCCTTTCTTCATTTAACCACTTGGTATATTTCTTCATTAACATCTGAGAATTGTCATCACACTCAAAGTGGTTCATTTCAATCAAAATTAAAATAGGTCCTCTAAAATATACAATGCCTTTAACATACAACATCCCAAGGCACACCAGAGGAGGAAACAGACACCACGCAAGAATTAGAAGAGGAGTTAGGGAAGATGACCCAAGCTGTGGTTAAAGAGGTAGGCTTTAGGAACAGGACGGCAATTCAGCATCTCGAGCCTGTTCTGCCATTCGATAAAATCATGGCTGATCTAAAGGCTTTAATTGGGTTTTAGAAGGTAGAAAGAGATGGACAAGTTTGAAGGGTTTGTAACATTGGGACCAGTAGGAGCTGGAGCACCATCACTGGCATGACGGTGCAACTACAGCATGGTAAATTTACAAAAAGTTGTTTCTATTATGAATTGGAATATAGGAACAAGAGGAGGCCATTTAGCCCCTTGAGCCTGTGCTGCCATTCAATGAGATCACAGTTGATCTGTGACCCAACTCCATTTACCCACCTTTGTTCCATATCCTTTCATACCTTTAGTTGACAGAAATCCGTCACTCTCAGATTTAAAATTAATTGACCCAGCATCAACTGCCTTTTGTGGAACAGAGTTCCAAACGTCTACCAGTCTTTACATGTAGAAGTGCTTCTCAACTTCACTCCTGAAAGGCCTGGCTCTAATTTTCAGGCTATTTGTAAGTAATGAAAATATAATAATGACAGAATGCATGACTTTTAAAATGAGGCCTGAATTACATATTCAAACTCTGGTCCAATTATTCACCAGCCCTTTAACCCCATTTTGCCTGTAGACTACCCTTGATCTTAACTGTGTGTGCAATGCCACAGATAAATCAACTAGTACTAAATAGATGGTGAATCATGGAAAGCAAAAGCAATGAAAGCAAATGCCAAATATACATCTTGCTGATCGATTAATACAATCTGATTTTTTTTTTTTAAAGTGGCTATTTGATCATCAGGTTGAGCTCAAACATTTGGAACTTTGTTTAAGATAGTTACTTGGATGTTTCAGGGAGAGGAGATGACAACGTCCTTCTCAGTACAAGCAATTTATCTGGAAATCTATTGGCCTGCTAATGACAAGTTGTGAGTTCAACAAAATGGTCACTTCTTGAAACAAGTTTCCCCGAGTTCTGTGGAGGTTGTTTCCGCAAGCCATGTATCCAAGGGTACTTAATTTGAGTTTTAAAAAAATTTAAAGTTTAAGTTTTCTTCCTTTTCTCCTGAAAATGTTGACTCCTGGACTTGCATCCTTTACATTCTTGGGTGCGGGAGCACAGATAACTGGTGCAGGGTCAGTTATTACATCATCAAAATGAGGCCATGGAGTCGGGGAAAGGGTCTGTATGGTTATGAAGCTAAACAATGCCTCAACAAGTCAGTATTTTTCTCACAAAAAGCTGGTATAAAAACAATTTACAATCACATTTGAAACTTGCAAATTGGAGAAATATACACATCTACCATGATATTATTACCTACCAGTGATGAAGTAAATTACTTTTTGCAGCATATTTCAATGATAGGGAAGCATGACTTGGCACATTTAAGTCAGCATCCTTATGTTTTGAGTGGGCACTGTCCTGTTGGAAAAATATCAACATTTTAAAAATATAAAAAAGAAAATAATTTCACAGGTGCAGCAGCAACATAGACAGTAGTAAGGACACTGCTACACGTAGAAAACAGGTTTATAAAGAATCAAAAACAACCTTGGTTGTCTCAATAACAAAGTCATGAAAGTGGCAGGACAATATGTAAAGGGAATATTTTTTGTTGAAAGTATTTCCCTAGTGTCTCTTTAAATAAGAGGTCATTATCAAAATGCTCCTCAACATTTTAATATGTTGGATTTCCTACTCCAGCAGATGTCCATCACATCGAGTCTCCAGCCATTCTGCTGCTGTGACTCAATTTATCATAATGTGGGCAACAACATCAAACAGGCCTGAAACACAAACTGGAGTTGCCTGACCAGGGAAGAGGAGAAAAACACTTAACTACATCGAATGCATCAGATTTTTTGGGGATTTTTTTTTTTAAACCTTAACCAGCAATAAAATGTCATAATTCCTTTTTTCATATCTTGACAATAGATTCTGTATGAATGTAGCCATCTCAATCACCAGGTACAGAAAAGGGAAACCTTTTGGCAATTCAGAGGAATAGAAACTGTCTAAATTGGAGATCAAAGAAGCGGAACACAAAAAGGAAGGCATCATCTCTAACTCACGGTTCCTTCATAAAATACTGAGGTCATTTGAGCAGCTACCCAAATCACATGAGGAATGACATCAGCCACAGGAGCCATGGACTCTACTCTCAATCCACCCTCACACTTGCTGAGCCAGCAGAAGACAAGGGCTGGCCCCAAATCCATAAAATACATTAAATCATGCAGCTTGGCAACAAAACATCCTTTCAAGTAATACAGAACATGTAAGTATGCTGGACACCATAGCCACTCTGCTAATCACAATGATCTTCAACCAGTCGAGAACTATCCGCCTTGGTAATGTCGGCAACAATCTTTGAAATTCTCCAATAGTGAGCCTGGCAGTAATGTGGGGATGGCTCACATGCCACTGTGGTTGATCAGATACTATAGAGGCCAATTGAGAAGAGATTCCTTTCATAGAAAGAATCCCATTCACTAAGTTAGACGTCTAGTATTATGTAGAGTATTATGATTTTCATAAGTAGCGAGACCAACTTATTATTTATGTAATATATAAAACAAGTAATCAACTACAGATCTGCCAGCCTAACGCCAATGATGAAAACTTCGAGACCATAACCCGGGACAAAATTATCACGTGGAAGAACAGGGACCAATAAATTACTGGAATTAAAGGAAAATCGTGTCTGACAAACTTGATCCGAGTTTTTCAATTAAATATTGGAGGGTTGATGACAGTAATGCACTTGACGTTGTGTACATGGACTTCCAGAAGGTGTTTGATCAAGTGTCACATAACAGACTTGTTAGCAAGATTGAAACCCATGAGATTAAAGGGGCAATGGCAGCGTAGATACAGAATTAGCTAAGAGACAGAAAGCAGAGAGTAGTGTTGTTTATCAGACTGGAGAGAAGTATCTTCTTCTTAGGCAGTCTGTCGGAGTCGAGGATGACTTACTTCCACTCTAAAATGAGTTCTAAGGGACTGATGAGACCAATGTGGGATCTACAGTCTCTGTCACAGGTGGGGCAGATAGTGGTTAGAGGGACGGGTGGGTGGGGTGCTCGATTTGTCAGATGCTGCTTCCGTTGTTTGTACTTGGCTTTCCCGTGCTCCCGACAAAGAGACGTGAAGTGTTCGGCGCCTTTTCGGATGCAAGGGGGATAGAATCTAAAAGCAGAGAAGTCCTGCTACAACTGTACAGGGTATTGGTGAGGTCACACCTAGAGTACTAAGTATTTAAGGAAGGATATACTTGCATTGGAGGCTGTTCAGAGAAGCTTCACTAGGTTGATTCTAGAGATGAGGGGGTTGACGTGAAGATAGGTTGAGCCTACACTCAATGGAATTCAGAAGAATGAGGGGTGATTTTATCGAAACATAGAAGATAATGAGGGGGCTCAACAAGGTGGATGCAGAGAGGAGATTTCTACTCATAGGGGAAACTAAAACTAGGGGGACATAGTCTCAGAATAAGGGGCCGCCCATTTAAAACTGAGATGAGGAGAAATTTCTTCTCTCAGGGGGTTGTAAATCTATGGAATTCTCTGCCCCAGAGAGCTGTGGAGGCTGGGTCATTGAATATATTTAAGGCGGATATAGACAGATTTTTGAGCAATAAGGGAATAAAGGGTTATGGGGAACAGGCAGGGAAGTGGCGATGAGTCCATGAACATATCAGCCACGATCTTATTAAACGGTGGAGCAGGCTCAAGGGGCCAGGTGGCCTACTCCTGCTCCTGTTTCTTATGTTCTTATGCTTCTCCTACACTGAGCGGTTTTGGGCCAGGGATTCCCAAGAGTCGGTGGGGATGTTACATTTTTTCAAGGAGGTTTTGAGGGTGCCCTTGAAGCATTTTCTCTAGCCTCCTAGGACTTGACTGCCGTGACATAGCTCGGAGTAGAGTGCTTGTTTCGGGAGTCTAGTATCAAGCATGCGGACAATGCTTGATCCATTGGAGCTGATCGAGCATGATCAGTACCTCAATGCTGGGGATATTGGCCTGAGAGAGAACACTGACGTTGGTGCACCTATCTTGCCAATGAATTTGTAGAATTTTACAGAGGCAACGTTGGTGGTACTTCTCCAGTGCTTTGAGGTGCCTACTGTACATAATCTATATCTATATAGGAGGGCAGGTATCACTACTGCTCTGTAGACCATGAGAGCTTGGTGCCGGGATTGAGAAAGTGGTCTTCGAACACTTTTCCTCAGGCGGCTGAAGGCTGCACTGGCACACGGATTTTGTCATCGATGTCTGTCCTTGCTGAGAGTAGGCTCCCAAGGTATGGGGAAGTGGTCCACACTGTCCAAGGTCTTGTCATGGATCTTGATATATAGTGGTATACAGTGGTTCCCCAGGGGTTGGTATTGGGACCACTGATCTTATATATATGTGTCATCTGCAAACTTTGAAATTATGTCCTCTATATAATATATAATTATATTTTATATATATATATATATATATATATATCTCATCGTTTCAAAATTTGCAAATGACACAAAGCTTGAAAATGTAGTAAACAGTGAGGTTCGTAGTAGACTTCAGGAGGGCATATGCAGACTGGTGAAATGGGCAGACACATGGCAGATGAAATTTAATGCAGGTGTGAAGTAATGCATTTTGGAAGGAAAAATTAGGAGAGGAAATATAAATTAAATGGGACAATTTTAAAGTGGTGTAGGAACAGAGCGACATGGGGGTTCACGTACACAAATCTTTGAAGGTGGCAGAACAAGTTGAAAAGGCAGTTAATAAAGAGTATGGGATCCTTGGCTTTATAAACAGAGGCATAGAGTACAAAAACAAGGAAGTTAGGCTGAACCTTGTTAGGTCTCAGCTGGAATATTGTCCAATTCTGGGCACCACACTTTAAGAAAGATGTCAAGGTCTTGGAGAGGGTGCAGAGGAGCTTTACCAGAATGGTGGTACTCGGGATGAGGGGCTTCAGTTATGTGGCGTGATTAGAGAAGCTGGTATTGTTCTCCTTAAAGCAGAGAAAGTTAAGGGGCGATTTGATGGAGGTATTCAAAATTTTGAGGGGTTTTGATAGGTAACCAGAAGTAACAGATTGAAGATAATTGGCAAAAAATCCAGGTTGGAAATGAGAATTTTTTTTCACACAGCAAATTATAATAATCTGGAATGCACTACCTGAAAAGGTTCATTGCGAGAGGCATGGAGTACAAAAGCAGGGAGGTCCTGCTGCAACTGTACAGGGTATTGGTGAGGCCGCACCTGGAGTACTGCATGCAGTTTTGGTCACCTTACTTAAGGGAGGATATACTAGCCTTGGAGGGGATATAGAGACGATTCACTAGGCTGATTCCGGAGATGAGGGGGTTACCTTATGATGATAGATTGAGTAGACTGGGTCTTTACTCATTGGAGTTCAGAAGGATGAGGGGTGATCTTATAGAAACATTTAAAATAATGAAGGGGATAGACAAGATAGAGGCAGAGAGGTTGTTTCCACTGGTCGGGGAGACTAAAACTAGGGGGCACAGCTCAAGATACGGGGGAGCCAATTTAAAACCGAGTTGAGAAGGAATTTCTTCTCCCAGAGGGTTGTGAATCTGTGGAATTCTCTGCCCAAGGAAGCAGTTGAGGCGAGCTCATTGAATGTATTCAAATCACAGATAGATAGATTTTTAACCAATAAGGGAATTAAGGGTTATGGGGAGCGGGCGGGTAAGTGGAGCCGAGTCTACGGCCAGATCAGCCATGATCTTTTTGAATGGCGGAGCAGGCTCGAGGGGCTAGATGGCCTACTCCTAATTCTTATGTTCTTATGTAGGCAGATTCAATAGTAACTTTCCAAAGGGAATTGCATATATACTTGAAAAGAAGAAATTTGCAGGGCTATGGTGAATGAACGGGGGCAGTGAGACTAATTGGATTGCTCTTTCAAAGAGCCGACACAGATTCAATGGGCTGAATGGCCTCCTTTTGTGCTGTACTCAGAGGCTGAACTCCAAGTCATCATCAACATCTTCACCGAGGTGTACGAAAGCATGGGCTGTACACTAAACATCCATAAGACAAAAGTCCTCCACCAACCTGACCCCGCCACAAAGCACTGCCCCCCAGTTATCAAGATCCATGGCGAAGCCCTGGACAACGTGGACCACTTTACAAACCTCGGGAGCCTATTATCAGCAAGGGCAGACATCGCCCTCCAGTGCGCCAGCGCAGCCTTCGGCCGCCTGAGGAGGAGCGTGTTCGAAGATCAGGCCCTCAAATCTGGCACCAAGCTTATGGTCTACAGGGCTGCAGTGATACCCGCCCTCCTGTATGGCTGAGACGTGGACCATATACAGTAGACACCTCAAATTGCTGGAGAAATGCCACCAACGATGTCTCCGCAAGATCCTGCAAATCCGCTGGGAGGACAGACGCACCAACGTTAATGTTCTCGATCAGGCCAACATCCCCAGCATCGAAGCACTGACCACAAACAACCAGCTCCGTTGGGCGGGCCACATTTTTTGCATGCCTGACACAAAACTCCCAAAGCAATCGCTCTACTTGGAACCCCTACACGACAAGTGAGCTCCAGGTGGGCAGAGGAAAGGTTTCAAGGACACCCTCAAAGCCTCCTTGATAAAATGCAACATCCCCACTGAAACCTGGGAGTCCTTGGCCAAAGACCGCCCTAAGCGGAGGAAGAGCATCCAGGAGGGCGCTGAGCACCTCGAGTCTTGTCACCGAGAGCATGCATAAAACAAGTGCAGGCAGCGGAAGGAGCGTGCGGCAAACCAGACTCCCCCCCTCCCCTTTCTTCAACGACTGTTTGTCCCACCTGTGACAGAGATTGTAATTCTCGTATTGGACTTTTCAGTCACCTAAGAACTCACTTTTAGAGTGGAAGCAAGTCTTCCTCGATTTCGAGGGACTGCCTATGATGATGACTACTTCATGATTCTATGACTCTATGTGTGCTAATTGATTGCAAAAGTTTGTGGAAAAGTGGAGTCATTGTGGTTATTACAAATATTCAATAATATCCACAGTGGTACACACAATGTGAATATGCAGTAACAATATCACACACACAAGACAATGCTGACAATTATTGAAGATCCATCATAAAAAAACAAGACTACTTTTACAAGTTGCAATAGCTTAGAACTAAACCAATTAGAGAACAGATTTGCTACTTAAGAAACACGCAACACACACCTGATTTGGAATTCTGTGCATTCCTGCTGAACATACTTCCACTTTTGATTTAATCTGTTCACTGGACAAACCTGGTGACTTGTTAACTGGAGAGCCCAGCTTTGTACTGCTTCGCTCCATGACAAGATGATTTAACATTCCACTTAAAGTTTCCATGTTACTGTTACTAGTCAATTTAGTGAGCTCCAAATCTTCTTCAGTTTCTGCTTTTGGAGACTGACCGATTAAAGCAGCACCCTCTAGCTGCCCTGCACAGGAAGCATCCTTAATATCTTGCAAGCTAATATTCCTGGGGATGAAAGACTGCTCAAGTATTTCTCGAATTCTGTTAGAGCAATTTAGGGAATTTAATGCTGAACCAATATCAATCCCGTATATATCATTAACACTAAAAGATCTATTCAGGTTTCTGGCAAGAGGGTAAAAACTCGTGGGCTGCGTTGAGGAGTCTTTTCTATTATCGGATTCATTTTGAGGTTGTAGCATGGGAGAAGGTGGCTGCTGTTTCCCCATTGCTCTTTCAAATCCAGAAATTTTGACTTGTAATCTTGCTACTTCAGATTCCTACATTTAAAAATAGAAGAGAAAACTACATCACTATGTGATTCTAACGTCTTCATAAAACTGTTCATCCTGGTTTGCTTTTTGATATGATAACACCTTAAACAAATTCTGCTGTGCCAAAAGCTGCATAACTAAAGCCCCAATTAAGAGATTAATATTCTCCAATGAAAAATCAAGTACTTGATGTTAGAGGTTTTGCAAAGAAAATGTACAAAAATGAAACAGCTTTAAGTGTAATAAAATTACGGCCAATTTTAATGGAATTTACACGACAAATGAAAACTGGTATTCAGTTCAAAGGGGTGAGATTATATTTCTTTGAGTTGTCAGTGGAAAAATCCCATTTCAACCTTCAAACTTACTATTTCCAAATAGAACTAACCGTGGAAGATGCAGAATCCTCATCTTTGTCTTTAAAATCCCCTATGGACTCTCCCCTGCCTTATAAATCCTCAAACTCTTTGTTCCTCTCATTCCCCCATCTTTTGCCTCATGATTGCCAGCTCTTCTTTGAGCTGTTAGTGTCCTACTCTCTAGAATTCATTCTCTAACCCCTTTTTCATCCCCACCCTCCTTTAAATGCCACCCAAAACCCATCTCTTTTATCATTCTTTTGGTCACCCCTCAAAATCTCTCCTTTCTGCCTTGGCTTCCATACCACTATCTATGATGTGCCTTGAGGTATTTTTTTTAATTATAGGCACTATATTCCTAAGTTGTTGCTGAAAGACATATCTTGACCTAATCAAATGTTTCCAAAAAAATCCTACCTTGATTATCAAAGCTTCATCTGCAGCACTCATCACCTCACCTTGAGCGTGAAGTTCTGACTTGAGATGAAGGATACTTTCCTGAGCCTTTTCTAGCTCCTGCTTCAATTTTAGCACCTGGTCACTTAATGTATGGGCAGCAGAGATCTCTGCAGTAGGTGGCTTGAACTGTGCACTGTTTTCTTTAAGCATAGCAATCTGTAACAAAAATAAAAGTAGACTTTTAAATAAGATTCGTTTTTGGTATGTTAGAAACAGTCCTGTGTCTCCAGGACCAAGGTGCAAGTCCAGTTCAAATAGTTTATTCTTAGACATGTTTACATCAGTTTGGCTACTTTCAGACTTGACGATATTCATGTCATACAAAATGCAAAACCACAATGACACGTTAAGGAATGAGATACTTTGTCGGTGTATATTTTGACACTCCCCCAATGGCTCAGTGAATTTATTTGGTGAGTAGCAAGGCCACACAGACCAGGAAAGTACCAGATTCAATCCATGGTATGTGCTGATTTAGCTGCTCTCAATTGAGACAGTGGTGCGACAATTAGCTCCCTCACTCCTTGGGTTAGGGAAAAGAAATCAAGAGCGAGCAAGTCAGGTTTCCCACTCCTGATTACTATCCAGCAATCTCTACTGAAAGTGTGTGTTTGGACATCGGGATAGGGTAGGATTAAGCTTGACTGTGGTGCAATCAAGGTGAAAAAGCCTGCCAACGCACACTTTCAAGTTTCATATATGAATAATGCCCGCTTGGAAAGGTATTGGAGAGCACCGGCTAGGAGTAATAACTTCAGGAGATGACAAGAAGGAGGAGAGAGAAAATAAATTGATTTCAAAAATGGTAATAGGCAGTTTAACAGAGAACATTCAGTACCATTAATGGGTAAAAAAACTGTGCAGTTCTCATTCTTCAAGTTGAAGCTATCCTTCACATACCATGGGTTAGATAAACCATGCGTACTCAAAACAGGAACTATTACACTTTCCCCAGGCCCCACAAGACGACCCCAATTTGGCCATCTTCTGTTTATTCAACCAGAGTTTGAGAAGCACAAAATGTTGCAATGACATTACAGGGTACAGTTTGGCCCTAGAGTTAAAGGAATGGCATATGGTAAAACAAAACCAAATTGGCCAATAGGTCATGTCCAAAGACAAATTAGAATTAAGCAGAAATATTTTTACAGGCTTAAAGAAAACAACATTCAGGGAAACGAGGATAGTTATCAAACTCAGTTGAAGGTAACAAAAGCTGCTATTAGAGCAGCCAAAAGGACAATGGGTAGTGAATAGGAATGGTAGTAATAGCAAGATTGTTTTCAGCTATATTTAGGAGTCAGTGGGCCATAAATCACCATGTAGTCATTGAAGGATTCCTCAGGGCAGATTCGGGTACAATCCCAGGATATGGCAGATATTTTAAATGACTACTGATGATGCTGTGTTAACAATAATACATTATGAGGTTGATGCTAAAATTGAAAGTGGATGTGGATAAAATAAGTGATCTCAGAACGGAACTTTACAGCATTCATTCGAGATTATTCAAAGAAATGAAAGTTGTACTCTGTGCAGCACTTGATCATATATTTAACAGCTTGTGGGTTCTGGGATTGTTCCCATAGACTGGAGCAAAGCCCACGTGGTGCCTATATTTTAAAAAGACAGAAAGTCTGAACCAGGAAATCACACATCTATTTGCTGATTTCAGTTATAGGCAAGTTGTTTGACCGATTACAGGCAATTTGATAGAGATGCAACCGAGTTCCTTGTGAGCCCATTTCACAAGAACAAAGGAAATGCTCGAAGAAAAAAATTAAATTCAGCAATTCACTTTGCAACTATCAGGGTGATAGATGGAAAAGTAGATGGACTTGTAGTTTGATTTCTATCTTCCCGGTAGACGCATGATACAATAATGCCATTATTGATTAATCATGGCAATCAATCATTATCAATTAGTCTACAACAGACCAAAAAATCTGCCAGTGGTAGAAAACATTGGAAACCATGGGCTAGACTTTCCACTATGATCGGTTTGGGCGATATTTCCGGCCTCAGTGTTTTTTAGTTTTCAGGATCGCTAGAATAGCGCCCATTTTTTTGACCACTAGTTTTGGCCTTTTATTTTGGGCGATAGTCATAGCGATGTGAATTGGCCTTAGCGATGTGAAATGGGCCTTAGCGATGTATTCAGTCATGCAAGGCTGGCGTCCATAGCAATGGCTGTTCTGCGCATGCGCTTTTTTTTTTAAAGCAAAGAACTTTTCCTGCGATTCGGGAGATCAGGGGTCATCTGCGCATGCTCAGAAGACAAAGGGAGGGAGAGAGAAAAGAGCTTTTGAGATTGTGAAGGAGTGCTAAAAGATAAAAGATTGTTATGAAGGAGTGCTAAACCGAGTGATAAAGATGTCATGAAGGTTAAAGCCCATGGGATACAGGGCAAAGTGGCAAGTTGGATCCAAAATTGGCTTGGAGGTAGGAAGCGAGAGGTAATGATTGATAGATGTTTTTGTGACTGGAAAGATGTTTCCAGTGGGGTTCTGCAGGGCTCAGTACTGGGTCCCTTGCTTTTTGTGGTATATATCAATGATTTAGATTTGAATATAGGGAGTATGATTTAGAAGTTTGCAGACAACACTAAAATTGACTGTGTGGTTGATAATGAAGAAGAAAGACATGGGCTGTAGGAGGATATCAACCTACTGGTCAGGTGGGCAGAACATTGGCAAATGGAATTTAATTCAGAGAAGTGTGAGGTGATTCACTTTGGGAGGGCTAATAAGGAAAGGGTATACAACATTAAGCGGAAGGCCACTTAATAGTGTAGATGAACAAAGAGACCTTAGCGTGCTTGTCCACAGATCCCTGAAAGTAGCATGCCAGGTGGATAAGGTGGTTAAGAAGGCATACGGAATGCTTGCCTTTATTGGCCGAGGCACAGAATATAAGAGCAGGGAGGTTATGCTTAAATTGTATAATACTTTGGTTAGGCCACAGCTGGAGTACCGTGTGCAGTTCTGGTCGTTGTATTATCGGAAGAACGTGACTGCACTAGAGAGGGTGCAGAGGAGATTTACTAGGATGCTGCTGGAATGGAGAATCTTAATTATGAGGACAGATTGGATAGGCTGGGTTTGTTCTCATTGGAACAGAGGAGGTTGAGAGGAGACCTCATCGAGGTGTACAAAATATTGAGGGGTCTGGACATAGTGGATAGTAAGGGTCTATTTCCATTGGTGGAGGGGTCTAATACGAGGGGGGTTAGTTTTTAGGTGGTTGGTGGAAGGTTTAGAAGGGATTTGAGGGGGGGGGGGGGGCTTCTTTACGCAGAGGGTTGTGGGCACCTGGAACTCGCTGCCTGGAAGAGTGGTGGATAAAGAAACTCTCAACACTTTTAAGAGATGGTTGGATGGGCACTTAAAATGCAGTAAACTGCAGGGTTACGGACCTAGAGCTGGTAATTGGGATTAGACTGGATGACCTTTTGTTGGACGGAGCAGATATAATGGTAAGTACTGCAGGGAATAGAATATGGCCAGGGTGATCTCCTGGACTAGTTTCGATTGCCTGGATGGGTCAGAGAGGAATTTTCCCAGATTTTTTTCTCCCTAAATTGGCCTGGGTTTTTATCTGATTTTTGTCTCTTCCAGGAGATCACATGGCTCCAGTTGGGGTGGAGTGTAGATGTTTTTAGTATAAGGGGTGTCGCAGTTGTGAGGCGGACTGGTTGGGCTGAGTGCTCTTTGCCTTTCCGTCATTGTTCATAGGTTTATATATAACCTTTAGGGCTGCTGATCAAGGGCTGTGCAGCTCTTTGTCGGCCGGCGCGGACACAATGAGCCGAAATGGCCTCCTTCTGCGCTGTAAATTTCTATGTTTCTGTGAGGACTCAGGAGAGAGTCTGCAGGGGGTTGCAGGGAGAAGGAGGGCAAAGGCCTTCTCGGTCGAGGCAAATGAGGTGTAGTGAATGACGTCGAGACTCGGTGGGGCCAATTATCCCGGGGAGGGTGTGGGAAACCTCCACCCTGGATGTATCAAAAAATATGGGGCGAAATCGCCGATATTGTGTCGTCTGTGTCCCACTATAGGCATGAGTCCGACCAGTGCCGCAAGAGGTGGAACAGCCTGGTTGCTTCCACAAGAGTAAGTATTAATTAGATTTTAAATTGTAATGATCCACTGACTATGTAAATCTGCTGGATTGTAATGAAGCTAGGTAATCTTGCGTAGCTTCCCTGATGATTTGGATTGGGGTTGGAACCTGCGCCCTTTAAGTCTAATTTGGGCACGGTCTCCTTTTGGGTTACGTTGGTGAATGGGGCACGACTGAGCACTGAGGGGTCCAGTCACCTTTACCCAGACTGTGTCAGTCTCTCCGGCTGCTGTCACTCACACTGTGACCCAGCCTGGACTGGGGGAGAGCTGCCCTGGCTCACTGTCTGCCCTGGGACACTTTGGGACATTAGCTCCGGCCACACGGAGGTCTCTGAGCACAGCCCATGGACACGGTGCTCCCTCCCATTACACTCCTGTCATTGCCGAGCTCACCAGCGGTCCTGATTTCCCCCGCCGGAGGACCTCCATCGAGTCAAATAAACTGCCTACCTCCCCTCAAGTGCCAACTGCAACGGCCCGTGGATGGGGCCCTTCCTGAAGATTGTACACGAGATGTTTGGTGTCAAGCATTAGTTCCTAAACATGATCTTATGAAATATTTTCTCTGAACATGGATGTTATAACCATGCATCCACTGTGGATACAAACGGTATTAGCATATAACGTCAGAATCTGTTGTCTTTCCTTAATAGTACCTAGTCAAGTAGCTTATGCCATGCTCTCGTCACGTTTGCAGAGGAAGATATCTAAGAATCGGGCGGAACAGAGGCGCACCGGAGGAGGCCCTGCTGAAATACAGCCGCTGACTGATTTACACATTACTTACTTAGATTGATTTACACATTACTTACGGGGTGGTGCAGATCCCATTGTTGCACCACATAAGTAATGTGTAATGCAGTGGTAAACCAGTGGTAATTTAAAGTAATTTAACAGCATTTCATTATAATATATGAATGATGTCATGTTATGCATGCAGCTTCTGTACTACTCTCAGGTTAACAACATAAGAACATAATAGATAGAAGCAGGAGTAGGCCATTTGGCCCCTCGAGCGTGCACCACCATTCAATAAGATCATGGCTGATCTGATCATGGACTCAGCTCCACTTCCCTGCCTGCTCCCCATAACCCTTTACTCCCTTATCGCTCAAAAATCTGTCTATCTCCGCCTTAAATATATTCAATGACCCAGTCTCCACAGCTCTCTGAGGCAGAAAATTCTATAGATGTATAACCATATGATTTAATCATATGCAACGTCTCTCGTTCACATTTATTGCAATAGTGTTGCTCCTCATACATATGCCAGCGCAGCGCAAGCATTCTCATGTCTACCCTTCTCTTCTAATAACCTCAATTTTGTTTCGCAGCTACCGAGACTTCCAAGGTGCAAAGAGGCCCCTTGCACGAACGTCTTTGTCGCTGCAGGTGGTCATCACCACAGGTCCAGAAGAGACTACTGAAAAGGAAGATGACCATTTGTCATCTCATCATCATCATAGGCTGTCCCTCAGAATCGATGGAAGACTTGCTTCCACTCCTAAAGTGAGTCCTTTGGTGGCTGAACAGTCCAATATGAGAGCCACAGACCCTATCACAGGTAGGACAGACATTTGTCGGGGGAACGGGGAGGTAGGACAGATTTGCCGCACGCTTCTTCCGCTGCCTGCGCCTGACCTCTTCACGCTCGCAGAGTTGAGATTCGAAGAGCTCAATGCCCTCCCGGATACACTTTCTCCACCTGGGGCGGTCTTCGGCCAGGGACTCCCAGGTGTCAGTGGTGTTCACCAGGGAGGCTTTGAGGGTGGCTTGTAATGTTTCCGCTGCCCATCTTTGGCTCGTTTGCCATGAAGGAGCTCCGCATAGAGCAATTGCTTAGGGAGTCTCGTGTCTGGCATGCGAACTATGTTGCCTGCCCAACGAAGCTGATAGAGTGTGCTTCAATGCTGAGGATGTTAGCCTGGGCGAAGAAACTGATGTTGGTGCGCCTGTCCTCCCAGAGGAATTGAAGGATCTTGCAGATATCTCCAGCAACTTGAAGTGTCTTCTGTACATCGTCCATGCCTCTGAGCCATACAGGAGGGCGGGTATTACTACAGCCCTGTAGACCATGAGCTTGGTGGTAGATTTGAGGGCCTGGTCTTCGAACACTCTTTTCCTCAGGCGGCCGAAGGCTACACTGGCGCACTGGAGGTAATGTTGAATCTCTGCATCAATGTCTACCTTTGTTGATAAAAGGCTCCCGAGGTCTGGGAAGTGGTCCACGTTGTCGAGGGCTGCGCCGTGAATCTTGATGACTGGGGGGCAGTGCTGTGCGGCGAGGACAGGCTGGTGGAGGACCTTTATCTTATGGATGCTAAGCGTAAGGCCCATGCTTTCATATGCCAAGGTGAATACATCGATAATATCCTGGAGTTTAGCCTCAGAATGTGCACAGACGCAGGCGTCGTCCGCGTACTGCAGCTCAACGACAGAAGTTGGGTAGATCTTGGACCTGGCCTGGAGACGGGCGAAGGTTAAACAGCTTCCCACTGGTTCTGTAGTTTAGTTCCATTCCAGCGGGGAGCTTGTTGACTATGAGGTGGAGCACGGCAGCAAGGAAGATTGAGAAGAGGGTTGGAGTGATAACGCAGCCCTGTTTGACCCCGGTCCGGATGTGGATTGGGTCCATAATGGAACCATTAGTAAAGATCACGGCCTGCATGTCGTCGTGGAGCAGGCGAAGGATGTTGACAAACTTTTGGGGGCATCCAAAACAGAGGAGGACGCTCCATAAGTCCTCACAGTTGACAGTGTCAAAGGCCTTTGTAAGATCGAAAAAGGCCATGTATAAGGGCTGGCGCTGCTCCATGCATTTTTCCTGCAGCTGTCGCGCTGCAAAGATCATGTCCGTTGTGCCCCGTAGGGGACGAAATCCGTACTGTGATTCTGGGAGGAGCTCCTCGGCCACAGGGAGAAGACAGTTGAGGAGAACTCTAGCGACAACCTTTCCAGTGGCTGATAGCAGGGAGATTCCCCTGTAGTTGCCGCAGTCGGACTTGTCCCCCTTTTTAAAAATGGTCACGATCACTGCATTTCTGAGATCGCCCGGCATGCTCTCCTCCCTGCAAATGAGAGAGATGAGGTCATGTATCTGTGCCAACAGCGCCTCTCCGCCATACTTCAGCACCTTAGCAGGAATTCCATCTGCACCGATAACCTTGTTATTCTTTAGCTGTAGGCTTTGCCTACCTCATGCAGCGTTGGGGTTTCACTGAGGTGGTGGCGGGTCGCATGCTGTGGGATGGAGTTGAGAAAACTCAAGTCAAAGGCAAAGTCTCGATTGAGGAGATCTTCAAAGTGCACCTTCCAGCAGGCCCCAACAGCCTCGGTGTCTTTGTTGAGTGTTTCCCCATTCTTGGCCAGGAGTGGCGTGGGGCCTTGGCAGTTTGGACCGTAGGTGGTCTTGACTGCAATGAAGAATCTTCGCATATTGTGACTGTCGGCTAGTTGTTGAAGATGTAACTAATAGAGTGGACAAGGGGGAATCAGTGGATGTAGTGTATTTGGACTTTCAAAAGGCTTTTGACAAGGTCCCACACACGAGATTAATGTGCAAAATTAAAGCACATGGTATTGGGGGTAATGTACTGACGTGGATAGAGAACTGGTCGGCAGACAGGATGCCAGGCAGTGATGAGTGGGGTACCGTAAGGTTCAGTGCTGGGACCCCAGCTATTTACAATAAACATTCATGATTTAGACGAAGGAATTGAATGTAATATCTCCAAGTTTGCAGATGACACTAAGTTGGGTGGCAGAGTGAGCCATGAGGAGGATGCTAAGAGGCTGCAGGGTGAATTGGACAGGTTAGTTGAGTGGGCAAATGCATGGCAGATGCAGTATAATGTGGATAAATGTGAGGCTATCCACTTTGGTGGCAAAAACGGGAAGGCAGAATATTATCTGAATGGTGACAGATTAGGAAAAGGGGAGATGCAACGAGACCTGGGTGTCATGGTACATCAGTCATTGAAAGTTGGCATGCAGGTACAGCAGGCAGTGAAGAAGGCAAATGGCACGTTGGCACGTTGGCCTTCATAGCTAGGGGATTTGAGTATAGGAGCAGGGAGGTCTTACTGCAGTTGTACAGGGCCTAGGTGAGGCCACACCTTGAATATTGTCTCCTAATCTGAGGAAGGACATTCTTGCTATTGAGGGAGTGCAACGAAGGTTCACCAGACTGATTCCCAGGATGGCAGGACTGACATATCAAGAAAGACTGGATCGACCAGTCTTATATTCACTGGAATTTAGAAGAATGAGAGGGGATCTCATAGAAACATATAAAATTATGGCGGGATTGGACAGGTTAGATGCAGGAAGAATGTTCCCGATGTTGGGGAAGTCCAGAACCAGGGGTCACAGTGTAAGGATAAGAGGTAAGCCATTTAGGACCGAGATGAGGAGAAACTTCTTCACTCAGAGAATTGTGAACCTGTGGAATTCTCTACCACAGAAAGTTGTTGAGGCCAGTTCGTTAGATATATTCAAAACGGAGTTAGATGTGACCCTTACAGCTAAATGGATCAAGGGGTATGGAGAGAAAGCAGGAACGGGGTACTGAAGTTGCATGATCAGACATAATCATACTGAATGGTGGTGCAGGCTCGAAGGGCCGAATGGCCTACTCCTGCACCTATTTTCTATGTTTCTATCTCCTGTGCTTTCTCCATCCACCACCTGTTCTTTAGGTCCCGGGTTTTTTGTTGGACCTCAGCCTTAAGCCGTCAATAATGTTGCTTTGCAGCTCCCGAGTTGGGTTGTTGCTTGAAGCTCAGAAATGCTCTGCGCTTACGATCTATTAGTTCTTGGATCTCCTGATCATTTTCAGCAAACCCCAGTCCTGGTGTTTTCTAGTTTAGTAACCAAGTGTCTCTTCACAGGCACTGGTTATGGAGACCTGGAGGGCAGATCAAGCACTGTGGGCATTCAGCATCTCAGGGTTATCAAGGCACGCCAGATTAGCTGCGAGGCGCTAGTTGTACAGGGCTCTCTTAGCTGGGTCTTTAAGTGCCCCGGCATTAACTTTTTTGTGGCACTGCTTCTGCTGTCCCCTCTGCTTTGGGGCTATGTTTATATTGATGATGGATCGGATTAGGCGGTGGTCCGTCCAGCAGTCGTCGGCTCTTGCGGGTGATGCGCACATCCTTGCGAGCCCTGGCTCGGATGATGACATAGTCGAGCAGGTGCCAGTGTTTGGAGGAAGGGTGTTGCCACGATGCCTTGTATTTGTCCCTCTGGCGGAACAGGGTGTTGGTGATGAGTTTGTGTTCTGGACATTTTGTCAGGAGTAGGGTACCGTTGGAGTTGGCTTTCCCTACCCCTTCTCTGCCAATCACGCCTCCCGAGAGGGCTGTGTCTTTGCCGACCCTGGCATTAAAGTCACCTAGGAGGATCAGTTTGTCGCCCACGGGGACGCGGGTCAGGGATGTCTCGAGGTTGGAATAAAAACCCTCTTTAGCCTCATCCGTTGCATCGAGTGTTGGGGCGTATGCACTGATGAGCATGGCACATTGGTTCCGGGATAGGGTAAGGCGAAGGGTCATGAGGTGTTCGTCAACTCCGCAGGGGGTCTTTGAGGCGGTCGACCAGTTCATTTTTGACGGCGAAGCCGACTCCATGAAGATGGCGTTCTTCCGGTTTTCCTTTCCAGAAAAAGGTGTAACCTCCACCATGTTCCTTGAGCTGGCCTTCCCCTGCCCGCCGGGCCTCGCTTAGGGCGGCAATGTCAATGTCAAAACGTCTAAGTTCCCGGGCAGCTATGGCGTGTGGCGTTCCGGCCTGTTGCTGTTGGAATTGTCCATGAGGGTCCTGACATTCCAGGTCCAGAACTTCATATTAGCGAAGTGGAAGATGCCTGTGCATGTGTTATTTTAACGGGGAGTGGCCGCTGCACACCGACAACCACACGGGCTTAGCTGAGCAAGGTCTTGGTCCAGTGGCAAGGGGGGGGTCCAAGACGACTGGAGACCAGGCACTGCTGTATAAGCCTAATTGGGGGACACCCATTAGGAAGGTCAGATGTCCACTGAGGTTCCGAAGGATGTTTTGGAAAGTTTCTTCCAAGGTTAAAAATTTCCCCAAAGGTTTCCAAGTTGTTTTAAAAGTTTGAGTTTAAAAGTATTTCCAAATTATTAAAAAAAAGTTATACAGGTTGATTGAAGGTTTAATAAATAGATTAAGAGTTGGTTAAAAGTTGATAAAAAAAAGTCTAAAATGTAAATCATGTTGTCATCTGTGGTACCTATGGACAGATGAAGAAGCGGGCCAAGCGGCATGCAGCAGGCGACTCCAAGGCATACAGTGCCCACGCCGACCCCACAGAGGTTGAGTCGGTGAGGTAGGCACGCGCTGCGACGGGCAGATCCTAACGAGGACATGGTAGCAGTGTCAAGGGCAAGCGTCGACATAGGTCGAGAGCTCCTCCATGCGATTGGTAGGTTGACCGGAAACATTGTCACAATGTCTGCACAAATAACGGAGGGCATGAAGCGGATAGTTGTGGAAATGGAGCAAATGACAGATGCCGTCCATGCCTTGCGGCTTGCTATAGTGTCGGCAGACGGCACTGCACCCCCAAGGTGCCATCCCACCAAGCACCAGGACAGATGCAAGTCAGGAGGAAGAACTTCCTTCTGACTCGGAAGACATTTCTTCGGAAACATCTTCTCCTCCAGGCACTGAAAAGATTCTGCAGACATCACCCCCACCCCCCGCCCCCACCCCCTCAGCAGCAGGCTTTGAGGTCCCCTGCTGCAAGACATCCTGGTCCCATTACTCCGGGATTTAAACGGGAGCTTACTACAAGGGAGGGGGTCAAGGTTCAGGAGGGAAGCGTGGTCGCAGGTGGTGGTGGGGGGTGTGATGCTGTATACAGTTTTTGTTAAAATACATTTTTGCTAAATGTTTATTGTTGGGGATGGTGGGAGGGTGTTATTTTACTGTTGTAAATATTATTGAATGTTCGGGTTTGCGGAGGCAGGGAGGGGTGTTATTTGTTTGTTGTAAAAATTTTCAAATTTATCTTTAATTATTAAACATTTTTATTTAACTTTACAATTGTCCTGAAGTGTTTTCTAATAACGCAAGGTAAAACATCAATACAATGGTTGGAAACAATGGCCAAGGATGAAACGTAACGCAACTGTCACCAATGTAAGTTCACGCAAAGCTTTCATTTAT